>NW_007727917.1:177629-199431 GCF_000696425.1 Galeopterus variegatus
TAATCATTACTGTCTCCTCTTTGGATGTAGCCTGATTTTTATTTTTCAATCTTTTAGAAAAAGTAATTGTAAGTATTACTAATCCCTAACAGCCTGCCCTAAGAATTTCTGTGATAGTTTGTATGAAGAAAGGAAGGAAGGAAAGGAGGGAGGAAAGGAGAAAAGAAAGAGGGGAGAACAGACTAGCAACACACCAGGTTTAGGGCATTCAAAGAACTATAAGTTATTGGACTGGATATAGGGGTTTATCATTAGACCGTGTTCTTGAAAATCAGAAGTAAGATGAAAAATACAGGGAAAATCTGAGTAAAAACTTATAAAAAGCAAATAAGAATAATTTAGTTTAGGATAAAATGAACTGGAAAGAACTGGAAGAGAACTTTAGACAGAAGAAAGGGTAGTGAGATCCCAGATAATTAATTTTGACTTTTTCTTTTATTGTACAGTTTCCACACTAAATTTTAAACAAATTTTGAACTGCCCACACTATTCCCAAACTATTTGATTTCATGTCTCATCATTTGGTAAGTTTAATCAGTTCCATAAAGGAAGCAACAAATAGTGGCCAAATGAAAATAGAAACCTCAAGAGTTTGGGGATCATTAGTGAGCAGCTCTGCTGCTTCTCGGGAACACTGCTCAGCTGTGGGCTCTGGACAGAATGAGGGTCCCCTCCGAACTTAGGTGACTTTAAGTCAAGAAGGAAAGTGGCTAATAGGACAAGGCAGATGAAAAGGACAAGCTCTCAGCCTGACTGCTCAGCCAAGGCTTTTATAGGAAGCAGCAATAAGGGTTTCATGTATTTCACACTTTTCCCTAGAATGAGCTTTACCAAATTTTAGTAAAGACACATGGAAAGATTTTTCTGGGCATTAACTTAAATCTCTTTTTCAATTCTTATTTTTAGACACCGAGTCCTGTGGTTGGCATGACAGAAGTGTTTCTGGAGGATGGCCATGTTGCCGATGATTTTTAATGGTTGCCAAAGGAAAAAAAAAATCTAATTTGGAAGGAATAATTTAGGCCACAGAAGAAAGCACAAGACAGTCTAAACGCAAACCATTTATGTTAAACAAATGCAGCCATGCCGAAACAATAGAGTTAGTGCCTCAGAAAAAGAATATTGTGATATTCTTATGGTTACGGAGAATCACATAAGAAATACTTTAGAAATAATCATTTTTCTTGCTGGGGAAAATTAGGGTATTTGCTCAAACACTGTGCTGTGCGTTGAGACCCATTTCTAGCCCCGGAGGCTTTTTCCTAGCCAAACTAGAACAGATATAGGAGGAAAAGCAGCTTGGGGGACCAGGCCTTGGACGTTTGGGCATGTGGATAGAAGTGGTATGAAGTAATGGAAATATGACAAGCAGAAGTCCACAGACCTGGGATCTAGTTCCAGATCTGTCATTTACTATTTACTATTTATGAACCATGAGTAGGTATTCATCTGAGCTTCTATTTCTCATTAATAAAAATGGAGTGAGTTTTACTCTTGGTCTGTCATATCAATGGCAAGGTGATAGTGATTTGGGGGATGAATAATAAGTCCTTATAAATTGAGCCTTTTAAGAAGAAAATATGTCTTTCTGGCTTAAAGAAGCAAGACAGAGCTTCATCTTTCCAACAAATTTTAGTACAATAAGAGGGAGAGATATCAGAGAGTACTAACTAATATTTAAGAACTGAAATATATTGAGTAAATTTCTAATTTAATTGTTGGTCAGAGTCAATGCACGTCTTTTTGGTGCCCAGGGCACTAACAGCTCAGCAGCCCAGCATGCCACCGTTAGTCTAACAGAGCATCGCTGACTGCCATCTTGCAGATGAGGTGGGAAGTCGTGTTAGACTCTCACTCAGCCTGGATTTTTCTCAGGCACCAACCCCCTCCGTCTCACCAAGTGAGAGCTTAATAAAGTTCTCAAAAAAAAAAAGTTTAGCTTATCTGCCTCCAACATGGTGTTGAGTTTCTTGTGTCAGAGCTCTAGAAATAAGACACTATTCTTAGCTGGGTTTACTTGCAAAATATTTAGCAGTGGTTGTTAGCTATTCTAGGAATGAGACTGATTTTGGATGGGATCCGGTTGGTGCCTCCACTGGAAGAATGTCTGCTCTTGTGAGGAAGGGAACATGGGGACTGAAACTTCCCTCTGAATGTTTTAAACCATCTTGTGGGTAAATAGAAGTTCCTATAGCCCAATTCCTCAGCATAACTCATCCATGGCTCTGAGTTTAGTAATGAAAGGTGAGGGGTACATTCAATTAGCATGTCCCTGACCACCATGTGAGTTGGTTAATTCACTACATCTTCCACTGATGAAAGACAAAAACCTTAGATGATGAAAGACAAAAACCTTAGATGCAAGGAGAGTCATTGGACATCCTCCCGGAACATACCCCAAACATCTCCACGAGCAGCTCACCATAACTCCTGGCACCCAGTACTGGCATCAGTCCATGGCCTTCTCCAGTGTCTTAGAAATCACACATAGATAAACCCAATCAGAAAACCAGAGTGAGAGACTTTAGAAATCAAAAAGAACCTTAGATCTCAGTTGCCATTTGACGGCAGGATAATACATAGGTAAACCTTGCCTAGCAACAAGTTCACATGGCAGGGGTGGGGGCGGCTCTAGACATGAAAAAATAGTATACTATAGTTCATTTCTAGGCTTACCAACCTTTTATATTCCCTGTGTGCAAGAAGATGTATCTGTAAAAGTCCCTCATAAATGCAATTCCAATCATCAGGTCATTAAATCTAGGTCAGTATAGGGGTTATTATCTGTATAAAGCACTTGGAAAAATCCTTCTCACATAGTAGTCTCTATATAAATGTTTGTTAAATACAAAATTTAAGAATTTAGTACATCTGTTCTTTAAACAAGTTGACATAATTACATTCCTTGGAGCATTAAAATTCCCTACAGTTCTATCTGAGTTCTGGGAACATACTAGCCACGTGACAACATTAATTTCTGACGGATTTATCCCAACTATTTACTGAATACCTGTTAAAGTTATTCAAGGAGAATCGCGTACTTTTAAATTTATTATTCAGTCCCTAAATTGAACATGAACATGTAGTCAAAGGCAGTTTGTAAAGGAGCCACACAGTTCTCTCTTTCTTCTTACAATGCTCACGACACACCCTGCTTGTCCCGTGGCAGACCTCAACCCTGCATCTAACTCATCCCAGACCCTCAACGGTGGAAATGGCAGCCTCCATGTGGGCCTTCATATTCTCAGATCTGAGAGGATGAGGTGGTCAGAATGCAAGGTTCTAGGCATACCCCCAAGAGAAGAAGCCACACAGCCCACAATCTGGGGGTCAGAGGGCCATTGCCCCTGAGGTCAGCAGGGGCAAGGTTCTGAACTCAGGGCCACAGAGTGGATTCATTACCTGGGGGTGTTACTTATTACATGATCTAAAATATCCTTCCTCCTCCTCTCCCAAGAACTTTTCCCTAAGACTTCAAAGTTATTTCTCTTTCTCCTTCTCAGCACACTTACCCTAAAATAGAATTCTATGATGTGTATAATATGGATATATATAGGTATGTGTGTGTGTATGCATGAATGTGTGTGTGTGTGTGTGTATGAGGGTACTTCGAAAAGTTCATGGAAAAATAGAATTAAAAGATAATGCAAATCTTTCCATGAACTTTTTGAAGTACCCTCGTGCGTGTGGATGCATATATTTATATCATGTGTATAAATATAAATATACACATCATAGATTAAGGTAGATAATAGCTCATGAGCTTCTTAGGCTCATTTTTTTTTCTTAAGCTCACATTTAATTCTTCTACTTATTTCTTTCAAACATTTCTCACTTTCCCATGTAAATTGCTCTTTTCTAGAAATTCTTTCTGTTCATCTGCCTTTCTCGAGAATCAGCATTCAGGATAAGAGTCATTTTCCCAGTACGTATAGCTTGCCATTCATTAGAGTCCACATGAGCATCACTTTTCATCCTGTTCATCTAATTTTAACCTCTTTGCCCTCTTTCTTGAATAAGAAAAACTTTCCAAACGTTCTCTCCTAAGCTTCAGACTTTGCTGTCTCCCTGCGCTCACTGGCACGGGAAGGCTCTCCTGATATGCCTCTTGCCTCAGTTTCGGTTACATGTTATTGACTTCTTTGAGCAAAATATTTTCAAAGATGTTAAATAAGCCTGAACCTCACCACCTCTTTTTGCCTGTAACATCGCCCCACAGTTTGGAGACATCTGTATAACCTCATCCCTTGATTCTGCATGGGTCAGAAAACCCATACAGTCCAGCACATGTATAATTAGCTTCATAGGTCATATTCCATCAAACCCTGAAAATAATGCTGCACTTAAATCTTGTCGAATAATCTATCATTATTCTCTTCGGTCCCCTAAGAAATCTGTTGTGCAAGAGGGTGCTTAGCTCGTTCAGATGAGGTGCTCATTCTGAGACACCGCTGCGGTCAGGCTTGTTACCCACTCCATTAGTGGCGTGCCCAAGAAACTGCAGCGATGAGAGAGGGGCTGGCACAGGAATTCCCTTCAGAAAAGTGACTTTTTAAAAATTTTACTGGCCTCAAGTTATCTCTTTCACTCCTCATTCCACTCAACGAACATCTCAGAGGAGACACACTTTTAAGGCAAGTGAAGAAATAGAAAGACCTAAAAACAAAAGAAGACCCCAGAGATACTTCTCTACAGTGGGTTTGTACTTACTTCCCAGGTTAATGCTGACTTTCCTCCAGTAGCTGAAAAACCAGGAGACTTGGTTTTATTTTTCCTTAATCTGGACAAAATCATCACCTTCAAAGTTCCCCTCACACACACAGCTCCCCTCACCCTTCAACAAAAATAAGACCTTTCCTACCATGCCCTTCCCAGATGCATACTGTCCCTTAACAGTCCCTCATGTCCCCATTCCCAGCCTGCTGCCCTCCAGGTCCAAGGACATGAGGGAGAATCAAACAGGAAGGCTGTTACTTTCATCACCCTGACTTCTACCAGGATTGCAGATTTGGTAACATAATCGAATGTTTAATAGATTCATGAAATTTCAGAATTCCAAAGGCAACTGTAGATGTGATGTTCAACGTTAATTATTATTCCACCAGACACTGAGCAAAACCTGCATCTGAATTCTCTCACCAACATTTCTTGGCACCTACCAGAGTATCTAACACATAGTAAGTGCTCGATATCTATTTGTTGAATAAAGAAACAAATAAATGAGTGAGTGAATGAATGAATGAATTAAAGATCACTTATTCCAAACGTCTATTTTAAGGATGACAAATGCTATATAGCATTAATAATAGACACTTCATACTTGCTTTCTGTCTTAGAGCATTTGCAGTCTTAAATAATATAAAATTAATTTAAATTATTTGCCCAGTTTCTCACACTCTGCTATTAACTTTTTAGTTAAAGCTCCAAAAAATGCTGAGTTTGGTAAATCATCTCCAGCAAGAAGTTATTAAATATAATAATAGGGGCATGGGAATTTGTATGAGCTTATAGGCACAAAGCCTGTAATCAAGACTATGTATGATATGTTAATAAAATATATGAACATTAATAAAATGTGTATGATAATTTAATTTAATATATTCACTACAATTTAGATGCTATTATGCTACTTAGGCATTTGATAATCCCTGACTGTATAATCAATATCACTTTGACATTAACAAGAGAATTCCCAGCTTATGACAAATTTCTGGTTGGTCAATGTTTGTATATTAATCATTTGTTTAAATTAGCTGTAAAAGCAATATGTCATATGGGAAAAATAGAAATTTTTAATTAATAAAAAACAGAAATAGGGTGTTTTTATATCCACAAGTGAAATCCATATCTCTATTTCAAAATTTCAGATTTGAGTTCTATATTCACTAAACAGAAAAGTGGAAAATTTCAACAATTATCCATGTATTTCAAAAAGGGAAAGATATTTTGCTTATTCCACTAAATATTTTATACAAAACTAAGGGATGGTATGTTTCACATGATCTGGGAAATTTTTCTCCTAAAAATCTGTAGTTAAATGTAATGAGTAGTCTTTATTCCATCGGGAAACAGTTTTAGTGTGAATCATTGGTCAACTATGAATAACATTTATTATAAATGGATTTCATTTTATTTTATTACCAATTTAAAACAAAAGAGCATATAAAATGAAAATGTTTATCTAGAAAGAGGTAAGGAAAAGCATTTTTATTTACCCAAATATTAAATAATCAATGTATCTTTGACTCTAAGTACAAGTAAATTTGACTAAATACAATATGTCTCTACTCATGGTAACCGTCACATGGATTTTGAGAAATCCGACATCTGTGTCTTGTGGGATAAGGCCTGCTTCATCCTGTTCTAAATCAAGTACCAGCTGATGGAAAAGCAATGAATTAGTTGCAATGCACTTAGCAATGAACTTAGTTTTCTCTGAGAGAGGAAGAAACAGATTGTGTGTGTTAATCTACCTACTTAATATTTAGAAGATTTTAAAAAGGAAACTTGGATCCCCAAAACAAATAAATGCAGATTTGGGGGAATAGTTTATAGGAAAATACTGGGTGTGTCTACACTTTCCTTACTGATGACTGCAGCCAATTAAGTAATTTAATGGACAAAACTTGTTAGTGGAACAGAACTGGAAATACGTTTGTTTTTTCTGACAAGTTTTCTATTAGAGATATGAAGGAACAACTGATGTTTCTTGGAAAAGACTAAAGACAACACCCTCCTTGGCAATCAGCTGTGGGTTTTCCTTGATTTGGTTTTCCCTGGTTTTCTATGGCAGATGGAATTTGCCTGTCCCTGATTTGACCGGCTGTTCCCCATGAGAATCAGAGCTGTTTACTTGGTGATGAGTCTGGTTCCCCCACAAGATATGGGGGTGATACCCTGAGACCTAACAGACTTGTTCCCCAAGGGCAGTGAGCATCCTGAATCATAGAAAGGGAAAATATTTTCCATTACCAAAAGCAAAAGCAGAAAACCAGGAGGAAAGAGAAACCCTTGGTTCTGAGTTTGTAGAGGTCGGTTTGTTAGTTGATTTGTGAAATGTATACTATGAAGAACACAATCTTTTTGTCTCCATGGGCAGCTCACAAGGCCTACACAGCAAGGCCCCAAAGAAACTGTGAGAAAGAGGAAACAGTGCAGGAGCCTAAATCGTTTTCTATTTCGACATTCAAACAAAAAAATGTGGCTGTTTGGGAAAACGCTCCTGACTACAAAGGAACCATCTGGGACTAATTATGATATCCAGCCTCATTTAAAACCATCATTTCATTTTGTATTTTGAGTTTCCTTAATGTAGTTAATTAAGGTTTCCCCCATCTCCACCATAACCCCATACAGATTATGGGGCACATATATATCCAAAGCTTTTGCAGAGTTGTGTCAAGATTACCGCTATGATGGCAGAGAGTTACAAAGTTCTCCAGGATCTTTTTAAACTGAAAGTCATTTTCCAAGTCTTCTTCAACAGATAACAGTAGTAGTTTCAGAACAAATGAGTGGCTTACATCACTGGAGCATCACAGCTGGACACAACAGAAGCAGTGCACTCTTGTCCCTGTAAGCCTGTGAGTTCTTTGCATTCTAGAAACATTCCAGATCCAGAATAACTGAGGCCCTGGTCTATTGCCAAACCCCATGGGAGCCATGAGGCCATAAAGTGCTTGTATATCATCTCCTTCTCCCAAAGCGTTACAGTCCGAACTACATTAAATAAATGCTTTCTCTTGCAGGCTACTGACTAGAGGTAGACAGCTCTGTGGTGGCACCTTTCCTATTTACCTAAATTTCAGATCTTCCCTTTTTGAGAGAATAGCTTTAAAGAGGCTTCAGAATCTTCTGAAATTCTTTTTTTTTCAGTTACTAATTAAAAACTGAATTTGGGAAGGAGGTAACATGAGTTTTGGTGGATGATTATCCCTTAAGTCATAAGGCAAGACAAGGCACCTTACTGAAAGAGTGGGAAGACTATTATCCTCTTCTACTACAGAGTAAAAAAGGAAGCCTTCTGGGAAAGGCTTCCTTTTCCACAAATAGCTATAGCCAACATGTTGAGAAAAGTCTCATGACATGGCATTTGTGAATAAGTCATTTGATTCTATCCTTCTTTCCTGCTGGCCATCACCCTACCTCAGAATCTGGCAGAGCCAAGCAAAGGAGAGAAAAGAACAACTTGACCACTTGTGGACTCTCTGGCAAAAGGTTTAGTGAAGGACGAGGTTCAACCTAATTTTGAAAATAAATTTTTCTAATATTATTGGTACAAACTCAGTCTGTTCCCCATTACCACAGATACCAGGAATTAACTATAATTTTGCTTCTATTTAATTCCCTGTGAGGAAAAAACCACATTTTTAATGCCAACACATGCACATTCTAACATTACAGTAAACGTTCCTCTGACGCATTTACAGATTTGCAAAAAAAGAAAGAGAGAGACAAACTGAAACATTTGGCAAAGGCTCAGTTACTACACTGAGAATCAGTAATATCTCAGAAAGTGGTACTATGTAGAAATTACTAAATCTGTTCCTTAAAGACCCTTAGGTTAGAGTTTGAATTACTAGAAAAAGAAAGAAATGCAAATTGTTTATTATTTTCACATGTACAGTAAATTCAAAAAATCGTACTTCTTTCAAGAACCATATGGGACAGACTTTCTTTTCATCAGGAGTGGTTTTGCTTGCTGTGCCAAAAGCTAAAAAGATGTTTTTAATAACCAAAGCCAGTTTGTTATACAATCTGTCTGGATCCAGCTTGTAAGAGAGATGAGGAACCCTTGGGTAGGAAACAGAGGGTGATGGGGAAATTGTCTGAGATGATAGAAAACTTGTGCAAAAAACACAAAGATAATGATCCAAGATGATTCCGAAGGGAATCGCCTTTTAACTCACTGTTGATAGAACCCATTTACATAGTTCACTGAAGAACGTGGGAGGTTACCAGGGGTCCTTTTCTAAATGCAATTATGTGCTTTATGAGGAGTGATGCGAAAATGAATTGGGTACTGCAGACATGTCTCCTAAATACCTAAATTTGGTGCAAGTGAGGAATTCACCCATAAACTGCCTGAGAGGATCCCAGGGAACATGACTGCTCTTTGAAAATGACTTCGAACCAAGGAAAGGCCAGCACCCTGCCTCAGAGGCTAGAAGAAAAGAGTTCTGAAGAGTGAGAATGATCTTGGGAGGATCACCCGGCTATGTTTACTAGACCAGTGTTTCAAAAAAAGATACATCAGAAACTCGTACTATACCATGACGAAGTTTTCACAGTCCATGATGGCATGAGAAAGTTAATAAAAGCATAGTGCCGTTTTCATAAAGTTAAACAAATTTATTTTAAGGGCCAGTCCTTTATTGTAATATTATATCCTTCCTATATTTCTAAGTTAAAATATGTTTTAATATATTAGGCTGAGCCACAGGAAATTGCCAATATTCAACTGTTTTTGACCTACAGAAACAGCAATTTCCTTGGGTTCAATCTAACATTAAATGATGATGATTGGATATGGGAACTTCCAATGGCCTTATGTGGCAAAATATAGAGCTGGTAACCATATGTCAGTACCTAGATTTGTTTTTGAAAATTTTTTAGTCCATAAAATCTGGAATAGTCATATAACCATAGATTGCCACTAGAGGGCATCTTAACCAGCAGCATTCTAAATTCTGCCTGCTGTAAAATAAAACAAAACCGAAAAAAAAAAAAAAAATGAGAGACAGGCCCAGATGCTAAATAGAATGTTGTGGACACAGGGAATTAATTCTATAAGGAGAGACTGAAATTCCTGAGTCTTGGGGCACCAGGAGCACCATAAAGACACATGAAACAGAACACTTGGCTAAGAAAGTCTTCTCAATCCCCTGTCCCAGCCTGTCAGCTCAAGGGAAAAGGAACTTGCCAATCACCCTCACTCATTTTTCTCCAATGGAAGAGTATAGAAGTTGATCCTCCACCAGACAGCAAAGGTAAAAATCTGCTGGTAACTTGATAGGATAGTAGATCCAGAACTCAGGGTGGTGGCTCCTGCCGGTAATAGACATTAAGAAGAAAAATTCAGTCATCTGGTTCTTACAAAAGAAGCCTATCCAATGCCAAGAAAAGAATACTTTTATTGACCTTGCCACAGCTGCTTAAGCACACCTGACTGTACCACCGTGGACCAATCACATTTTCTCTGCTTGGGAATTTGGATTTGCGGAAGGTGATCTGGAAGGTCATGCAGAGACTGAGGCTGCCATTTTGGACTGGGCACAATGAAGCTATGTGCAAACAGAGAACTGGAGAGAGAAATAAAGCAAACAGGCAGAAGGGATGAGAGATCTCATGCCAAACAGAAAGAAATGGAAAAACAGCAAGGCAGAGAAAGTAGTTCCCTTGGTTCCAGACTTTATTCTAGTTCCAGGTTCAGTTACTCAAGAAAGCCTAGCTGGATCTTGGAATCTAGACCCTTGGAATCCATGCTGGGGGGAGGTTTAAGTCTCATAGCAAAAGATACTTGCTGAGTTGTAAGTGATCTATTTAGTGGGAGAAGAAATGAGGTTATAACCAGTACTGGCTGAGGGTAATAGCAACCCTACTCTGTATTCCTTCTTTTATATCCTTCTCTTCTATATGGTTCATTCTCTGCTCTTTCTTTCTTTCATATGGCAGAAGTGATAACTCAGACAAGGAAATAACCTCAAATTTGGAAATACTTCTAACCTTGTTGGAAAATTGGTGAGCTTTGGCTGCATAACAAACCACTCGAAAACATAGTGGCTTAAAACAAGAACCTTTTATTTAGCTCACAATTCTGCAGATGGACAATTAGGCAGACTTCAGCTTCGCTATTCTTCAGGTCCCAACTAGCCTCACTTAGACATCTGTGGTCAGCTTCCGGGTCAGCTGTGCACAAGCAGGTCTAGAATGGGTTCAGCTCAGATGGGTTATCTCTGCTCCAGGTGGTCTCTCATCCTCTCACAGCTGCTGAGCCTGGTTCCAAGAAAACAAGCAAATGCTTAGGCTCAGAACTGGCCCAGCATCACTTCTGCTGCATTCTGTTGGTCAAAGCATAGCATAAGGCCACCCCAAATTCAAACACTGGGGAAATGCATTCCACCTGTTAGAGGAAGAACTACATAGTTACACCACAGGGGGTGTGGATACAACAAGGGGAATAATTGTGGCCATTTTGTAAAATGTCTACCACAAGTGGCCTCCCAGTCCCAGGGTAGTGTCTATCACCAAAAGAGACATAGAATCATGGCTTAGTTCATCTCTGCTCCACGGCCCAGGGAGAAGAGCTCTCTTCCGTTTTTCTGACTTCCTTTTTTATATCCAGAGTCATTGAACACAGAGGACCAAGCAAAGAACACAGGTCCACAAGCCTGATCTGTGCACTGGGAAAACTGCAACACTAGAAGCTAGAAAAACAGGGCAGCTGGTTTTAATAGTCTAAGAAGAGACTCCGTCCAAAGAACAGCACTTCAAACAGGGTCAGGGTATGAGAAGCTACGTTTTGACCATGTCTCTTCTGTGTGCTATTTCAACTCACATTCATCGGCTAGAGAGATGCAAGTACCTCTTCCTTGTGTTCCTCTCATTCCTATATATACTTATGGCCCTTTCCAAACCACTAACACAAACTGTACTATCCAGGCCACCAGTCCTGAAGGCACCAGCAACATGGAGTTGAGTGACACAGAGGAAGGAGCAGCAGAAAATGTCTTAGTGTGAAGTCTACAGACCCTCAGAGTAAAAGTCTAGACAGGAGAACTTAGTTATTTCAATGGGTGATGGGTCCTCAGTATCAGCCCAAATGCACGTTTATACTTGAACAATAAAAACCTTTGGGATTTTTATGATTCACCTGACCCAACGACAAGAAGCACTGATGGGCAATCAGGGATAAGCAATTAGGTGTCAGAAAATGCCCTGCATGTAGAGTAGACTGGCACTTACCTCATGTAATTTAAGAGGCTCCAAGATTCCCAGTATTCACCTGCCTCAATGCTTGAAATTTCTACCATTAGAATGATTCCTTCTGTGGCTAAGAAGCAATCTACAAAAACATAATTATAAAAATATGTGTTTTAGATATATTTGAAAATATAGCACACTGATTTATTAGTAATTTATCATTTTTCCATCAGAGTTCAAACTCTGGGCAAAAGAAGAATTAAAAAGGAAGATGTTATGTAAAAAGTTGACAGGCAGAGGGAAGAGTCAGTCAGTGGGGACCTCAGGTAGCCAGGGGTTTACATGAGGACACAGGGCACAAAGGCAGAAGGCTCCATCTTACCCTGAGGAGCCACTTGGCGTCCTTCATAAGTTTGCCTGAAGCAGCCTCGTGGAGAATGGTGGAGACTGGGGACATGCAGGGCAAGGGAGAGGGCTCAGCCAGGCACTGGTCATCTCCTTTTAGGTGCAGTTTCACATTGGGGTTTCCTATTGCTACTGTGACAAATAACCATACATCAAGGGGCTTCAAACAACACAAGTTTATTATCTTGTAGTCAGAAGTCCTAAAACCAAGGTGTGAGCAGTTCCTGCTGGAGGCTCTAGGGGAGGATTTGTTTCTTTGCCTTTTCCAGTTTCTAGAGGCCACCTGCATTCTGTGGCTCACAGCTCCCTCCCTGTGTTATTCCAATTTCTGCTTCCACTGCCACGTCCACCTCCTACTCTCTGGTTCTCCTGCTCCTGTCTCCCTTTTTCCCTATAAGGACTCTTGTGGTCACACTGGGTCCATGTGGATAACATAGATAATCTCCCTATCTCAAGACTCTCAATCACATTTGTAAAGCCCTTTTTGCCATGTAAACTAACATTTTTACAGGTTCCAGGGGTCAGAACATAGACAACTTTGAGAGCTGGGAAAGAGGTATTCTGATTACCACAGGGTCCATACTCAGCACACACACCAAGAGTTTAAGGGTTATAGTTGTACATCCTTCCCCTAGAACAAAATATAATTAGTACTAACAAGGAAAAAACTGAAATCCTATTAGGTTGTGCAGAGGAGAACAGCTTGAAGTGTCAGTCACGGACAGGGATGTTGTATGGAACCCTAGGAAAGCCCTTATTGGTGAAGCACAAAATCCCTACGCACAAAAAGCCTCCAAAACCCTTAGGATTTTGGAGTAGAGCCATGCCATTCTATGCAGAGAACTGCTCTTCTTTTAAGAAACAGCTTTTGGCTTTCTACTTGACCTTAGTAGAGATGGAACATTTGACCACGGGCCACTAAGTTCCTATGTTGCCTGAGGCTCCCATCATGAAGTAGGCATGTCCGACTCACCAAGCTCCTACAGGTAGGCACGCAGAGCAGCATCACTCCATCATCAAACACAAGTGAAATACAGAAAGCCGGCATGAGCAGGTCTTGGAGGCACAAGTAAATTGCAGGAGAAAGTAGCCTAGATGCCCATGCTCCCACTCCTGCTAATCTTCTCTCTCAAACCATACATGGCCTCATGGGGAGTTTTCTTTGAGTTGACTGAGGAAGAAAAAACTTAGGCTTGGTTTACAGATGGTCCTGCTTACTATGCAGAGGCAAAGCCTGAAAGTAAATGGCAATAGCACTACAGCCCCATGCCAGGATGGCCTTTGTGTGTAGTGGTAAAGGGAAATCCTCCCTGTTGACAGACTTTGAGTGATGTGCCTAGTTATTCCTTTTGCCTGGAAGGAAAAATAGCCAGAAGTAGGGTCTACAGTAAGTCTTGAAGTGTGGCTAATGGTTTACTTGAATGGTCAGGAACTTAGAAGAAACACAATTGGAAAATAGGTAACAGAAAGGACTGGAGAAGAGACACTTGGATAAACCTCCCTGAATGGGCCAGGAATGTGAAAGTACTTGTGTCCCATGTGAATGCTCACCATGACCTCAACAGAGGATAACATTTTTTTTTATCAAAGAAGTTTATTTGCATTTAAATAGAGGATGATTTTAATAATAGAGCAGACAAGTTGACCTGTTCTGTGACTGTCAGTTAACCTCTTTCTCTATGATACGTCATTGGTAAATGGACTCAAATAAAATGGCCATAGTGACAGGGTTTGAGGTAATGTCTGGACTTCTACTCATCAAGGCTTATCTGGCTACAGCAGTGTTGAGTGCTGAACCTGTCAGCAGCAGAGACCAACACTGAGCTCCTGAAATAGCCCCATTCTCTAGGGAGGCTCAGCCAGCTATCTGCTGGTGGATGAATTACACTGGACCACTTCCATCATGGAAGGGGAAGCACTTTGTTCTCATTGGAAAATCATTTGCCATAGACACAGATTTGTCTTCCTTGACCACAATATTTCTGCCTAAAACACTATCTGTGGATTTAAAGAATGCCTTTTCCTACATCTTGGTATTTCACAGCATTGTTTCTGGCCAAGGAATTCATTTCAGAGTAAATGAAGAGCAGCCAATGGGCCCATGCTCATGGGATTCACTGGTCTTCCTATGGTGCCCATCGTCCTGTAGTAGGTAACTCAATAGAACAATGGGTGGCTTTTTGAAGACTCAGTTATGGTGCCAGCTGGATGACAACACCTTTCAGGGCTGGGGTAATATCAGTCAGAATGTAGTATATACCCTAAATTAAACTACAACATAGTCTTGTTTCTTTCTTAACCAGGACTAATGGACTTAGGAATCAAGGGACAGAAATAAGAGCAACTCCTCCTCTCACTACTAACTCTACTGATTCCCTAGCAAAGTTTTTGCTTCCCATGCCTGCAAAAACTTTAGGCTCAGCTGGTTTGGATTTCTTAGTTCCAAAGGAAGGAATGCTTCTACCAAGAGACAAAACAATGATTCCATTCACTTGAAATTGAGACAGCCACATAGCCACTTTAGGGTCCGTGAATTGACAGGCAAAGAAAGGAGTTACTCCAGTGATTCTTGATTGCAGGTGACTTTGTCCACCAGGGGATGCTTGCAATATCAGGAGACATTTTTGTTTGTCACAACTTGGGGAGGGCAGCGCTGCTGGATACTGTGTACCTAGTGGACAAAGGTCAAGGCTGCTGCTAAACACCCTGTGATGCACAGGACAGTTCCCCACAACAAAGCATTATCTAGTTTAAAATGTCAATAGCATGGGGATTGAGAAACCCTGGATTACTCTGGTAGTAGTGTTGATTGATCCTCACTTTCAAGAGGAAATTGGATTGCTGCTACATGATGGGAACAGAGAGGAATCCTGGGGTGCCTCTTAGTACTCTCATGTTTGATGATTAAAATCAATAGAAAATTACAACGACCTAATTTAGGCAAGATGGATAATGGCCCAGAAAGTTCAGGAATAAAAGTTTAGGTCACCCCACCAGGCAGGGAAACCCAACTATGAGGAAGGCAATTATAAATACCAGGTAGACCAGGTGACCAGTTGCAGAAATAAAGACAATAGTCGTTATGAGTATTTCTCCCTTAATTTGATATAAGCGTGTTTGTATATATATTGACCAAATATTTTTTCTTTCCCTCTCCCTTTCCCCTACAATCTAACATAAGAGGTATTGATAGCTGTTAACCTGTATCTCAGTATTTAAGTTACAGGATATCAAAGAGGGAGGGGGTTGAATAACCTAAGAGAAAGATGAACATGACCAAAGACGCAAGGAATTAATACCTACTGTGGAGAAGGGTTAGCATATGTTCAGGTGCACACAGGGTAGCTGTATCATCTTAGGCAGAGGTATGACTCTTAATTTATTCATTTTAAAAATAAGTATGGTGAGATGAACATGGGTGCTGAGTTGACAGTAGGCAGACTGGTGGTTTTGTATGAATCAATATAGCTAGGCTGAAATACATGTCCCAGAATTGCTTCCCTGTATAATGGACGGTGTTTGAGAGGCATGTTTGTATGAAATTTACAAGGTGGAAGTGAAGCCACAGCCATATTGATTTTAACCTTCAAAAGGTAGACACAGGTATTTTTGTAACTCATGTATATTATCGTTTATCTGCTGGCTCACCTTGCTGGCACGGGGCAGCTCCCAGGTCTACAGCTGCTCGGCCTCCCCCTGGATCCTCCTCAACATCTTCAATTCCTGGGCTGAGTATGCATTTAGTTCTGTGATGAATAGCACCACTTCATCAATGTTGGAGGTAGTGAGAAGGGCACAGGTTCCAGCTCCTTTTCCTGGGTCCCAGATTGTGCTTGTCCTCCTCTGCTTTACCCACACCTTCCCTTCCCCATGCCGTCCCTGCAGTCTTCAAGTTCTAGCTTCAGACATGGAGACAACAGGCTCACACAGACCACTTAACCAGCTTCCACAATTGTGCATAATGTCAAATTTCTATAAAAATCAGTACATATACACATATGTACATACATACACATATATATAAATGTATACACACATACATACACTTATACAGTCTCCTTCTATGGCCCTGGAAGTGTCCCTAACATTGTGTTCTCATAATTATATGTTTTTGTAAAAGTTGTAATAAGAAGTTATTTTGAACACAGTCAAATTTGAAATTTTTAATTAGTTGTGATTTGCTCTCTCTTAATGGAGAATCACTTTCATGTCTAGTTTGTACTTGTAATTTTATTCTCAATTTCCAAAAGAGGGCCTTCTAAGTAGTATGTGTGTCAAAATCTGCATCTGTCCCTGCAGAGCTCTTCCTGCACTTGAGGTCAGTCCAGAGTTGATTTCCCTGAAAACCAATTGTACAACCCTCTTGCAGCTGGAGGATGAAGTATATGCAAATACAAATGAATGGAGAAGGTCAGCAAGTCTCAGGTTCTAACCACAAGGCATTAAAACATCAAGTGAGCTCAGCCAATTTAGTCTTTATTGTAGTTTGTGTTAAGAAAATATCACTGTTAGAAGAAGGGGTGTACTGTAAAATCAGGCTCCATCTCAGAACAGGCACATCTTCAAGAAGCGGGATAAAGCCAAGGGCACAGGAGTTGAAGAAAGGAGGTGAGGTCTAATTAAGATTAAAACAATTATCAAAATCTCCATAACAGTATTTTCCTGGACCCTCCCAAAGAACAGAAAAACTAATAGCAGATAAAGGGATTCCAGATTTCACTGGAATGATTTATTGAGGTGGGAATGGGAATGTGCCTTATTTGAGGAGAATTTGAGACTATTGAATAGGTTTCTAAGTCAAATGCCTAACATAAATGTGACAACAAATTTTTAAGGCTGGAGATGAGTTTTTCTCACAATGATGCCATTGCTGGATAAAGGTGAACATTTTGGGAAACACTTTGTCACTGTAATATAACTGAAAATAAAATTTTTCTTCTTAACCAAAAAACTATAATAATATGTATTCTACAGCCAAGTATTTTGCAAAGAGCAAAAAAATTATTTTCTTCACATTTCTAAGCTTTTCTGTGATAACTTTTACATTGGAGAGCTAATACGCATCTTTCATGACCTAAACTTATAGACTTTTATATTGCATTTTATGCTTTTTAACGTTGTAAAACCGTATTCATCTTACCTTTATAACAGGAAGGATGGAGAGCTGGATAGGATGGATAAATAAATGGATGGATGGATGGATGGATGGATGGATGGATGGATGGATGGATGGATATGGGGGTGGGGGAGAAAGAGAGAGATGGATCAATAGATGAAGAGCTGTTTCACTAAACCTGGCTGCAGTTTGAACTAGGTTGCTTAAAAAAAAGAAAGGGGAAAAAAAAAGAATTCTTATGAAAAAGAAAGGCTCTTTACTTTAAGAGCAATACCATACTGAGCATGTTGGTTATGAAAGGTGAAATTCTCAGGGCCAAACCTCCAATAGAGAGTTCCAATAAAGAAGAATCAAATTGTTCCACATAATGAAGAAAGAAGAATTTGAAGCCTCTCATTGTGGGCTGGGAAGAGAAAAGTTTGCAAGTCCCTGAGATTGGGAAAATACATAAAAAATTGGGGGTAGAATAAGGGAGGTCCCAAAACGGTGAAAATTCAGGGCCAAAAGAGAAACATGGCCAGTGAAAAATTCCCTGTGACAGGAAATATGCATTAAACTTTCACGAACAGAGAATTTGGAATTATTTCCCACCCTCTGCTATAGTCATCCTATTATTCTCCAACTTTTGGTAAAAGTCTGTGATACTCATACCCACATCAGACAGCAGCTCCAGGCACTGAGAGCAAGGAGAGAAGATGCGGCCACCAGAGGACGACTGAAAGTCAACAGAGGCAGGAAATCAGAATGACAAGAAGCAACGAGCATGTGGGGCACAGCCACTCGTCCACACTCCTGCTGAACTCTCACCTATGCTGGGAGCAGACTTATTTCTCACATTAAAGGGATTCAAGTCACTTTATTAGGAAACTAAAGACTGACCCCGGAAAGCAGAGGATGTGGGGACATCCAGGTGGCTAGCATCAGAGGTACATGTGTTGCAAATTTTGTAACAACTAAATTTGACCACCTACATCTGCCCTATTTTTCCTTAATAAAAGTATCACAAGACCCAAACCACATTGTAAATTCTATTTCTTGGAACTAGAGGTTTTACTCCAATACCATTTGGTTCTTATAAAATGCTGTTGATCTCAGAAGCTAAAAGTATCATGCAGCAAATATTGCAGGTTCTATTATGCAGAGAGAAATCTGAAATAAAGGCAGGTTGTCTCAAAGAGTCACATAAAAAACCCGTGTCGATTCGTTTCCTTAATCATCTTTCCAACCCCTGAGGTGTGAGGGCTTGGAAGGCATGAGCAGGGATAGAGGCAGAAGGGACAGCTGTTCAGTGTCCTGCCCAGAAGGTTGTGTCCCTTCTCCGTGTTTCCTCTGAGGAAGGGCATGTGGCTTCTCTCCCCAGACCATCAGCAGGGAATCCTGTAACACTACAATTTCTCTGAGGATCTAGCTTCAATTCTCTTCCCTCTCTGCTATACATTTTTCAACCTTTTTCTGCACTCAGGTTTCTTCCTCCTGGCCCAGGCGCATCAAATCGCAGATGCAATCAACTTGGTGGAGAGCTCATGCAGCTTGTTAGCAATGGTTTTTATGCTGTTATATAAATTAGAGCACATTCTGGAGCTGCTCTATAATACTACTACTCTCACATTCCAATGTGCTTTTTTGAGAGAGAAAGCCCCAGTTTGCTATCGGGAATGGTCTGTAGCCCGCAGCCAATTTTAGCTACCCATGGACCTTTATGCAGCAGGGATCTCAAAGGAAGACAGGGTTGTAGAGCCCTGAAAATTGGGATACAGGGTAACAATATGTGGGCATTTCTAAGAGAGTATATAACACATGAGAACATCATTGTTTATAATGCTGCAGCAAACAAAACAAAAAATTCAGAACCACCGCTTTGCCTTACAACATGCTCATGTTTCTTTCATTTTATTAAAATCATATTAAAATGGTTGCCTTAAGTCCTTTCTGAAAAACCATAAAACTACTAGATAAAAAAACAAAGCAACAAATTTTAATTTGTCTAAACCTCTGTGTATGAGTCTCAATCGGAAACAGATGGCACCCTCAAATTAGGAGAATTTAATGAGGGTTTATGTAAAAAGGGATCACGTATAAGGTCCCGGAAAGATATAGCAGAACCACCAGGGACAGTGCAATAACTTGGGGCTAGAAAAATGGAGTTACCATCCCTGTGCCCAAAGTGACCAAGGAAGAAGAAGCCACTGAAACAGAAAGGAGAGAGTCATGTGGAGGAGGCTGTATGAGAGGAGCATGAACTTCAGAGGAGGGATGCAACCAGTCCAAGGTGTTCCCTCTGGGAGAAATCCAGGGTCATAAAGACTCCGAGCTATCTCTACTCCTTCTTTTCCATGGATCTGATGTTCATCGATGACTTCCTATTGGGCAAATCCCAGAAATAAACACTTCTCAGTTCTTTGCTTACTTGTTCTCTCTCCAGCGTGTGGCATGGTTGACGACTACTCCCTTCATCCTGCAAGTCATTTTTTTTTCCTTTGATTCCAGAACACTCTTATTTCTTGGTTTGTCTCCTTCCTCTCTAACTGCTCCTACTCCAGCTTCTTCACAGATGTGTCTGCCTCATCCTACTAAATAAATGATGGTGCTGCTCAGAGGCCTATTATCAGCCTGTCCTTTCTTCTTAGGTGATCTCATTTATTTCTCCATCACCACTACCACCTAGTTTTCAACTTTCCTCACATCCCCATTACTACTTGTCTTAGTCTGGGTTTCTTGAGAAGCAGATCCAGAGACAGGGATCTAAATACAAGTTAGTTTATTTTGAAGGAGATGTCAGAAAACCCCATTAGGGGAATAGCGAAGTGACACAGGGCAAAGAAGGGAGCCAATAAAGTGAGCATTATCAAGCAAGATTCCACAATGGGCAAAAGAGCTTCGTCCTGCTGGGGGACTCCAGGAAAGGGTGTACAACACACTCTAAAGTTATCCCAGGCAAGGCGCAAATGAGCTGGGCTATTTAAACGCAATTCCTGAGAGTCATTGATTGAGGGCTACTTTCAGGCGGCATTAATTCCTCAGCACTTCTGCCATGAACAAAGGTAGTGCAGCTCCTGGGGACAGTTATTGGCAATGAAAAAATGGGTCAGAATGCACTGAAATGGTAAGGGCCAAAGGACTTGGGTGAGACCCTGACAGCATCTGCTATGTTTCTAAATTTTTATTTCTCGTCCAGACCTTTCTATTTTGTTCCAGAACCATACACCCAACTACCTACCCGGACCTCTATTTTAGAAGTGCCTATGGGGATGTCCCACTCCCACCCTCAACTATTTTCTTCCTGATTGCAGCGACTGGCACCACTATCCTCACAGCAGCCCAAATCAGATACCTACCAGTCATGTGTGACTTGCCAACTGGCTGCCACCCTCCTGGCACCTCTTGTGGATCCTACCTCCCACTCTACTGTCTCAGTTTAGGTCTATTATTTTTGTCTACAATATTGCAATAATCTCCTAATTGGCATTTATGTCTCTATTTTTTTCACACTTACAAACCATGTGATCATCTTGCTCTAAATGCTCCAAAATCCTCCCGTGGGTCTCTCCATTACCTAAAGCCAAGATTCTAAGTCTTTAGTTAGTCCAATGATCTGGTCCCTCTCTTCACCTCCAGCTTCTCCTTCTTCACTCCTCTAAATACATTCTCCATGCCTGCCCACGTACACGGATTCATATTTCCCCATACACGATAGAGCCCAGTCTTTGCATGTGTGTTTTCTTCTGCCATATTTTTCCTTCTCCATCTTACCTACCTGGTCAACTCCTACTCGTGTCAAACATCACTTTTTTTGCCGTATTATTCCAGACCTCCCAGGGAGACAGATACTTTTTGGCTATGCTTCTGCTGCACTGACAATCACAGAGTAATAACTACATGTCTGTTGGGCTAACAGTAAATATATCCATGGGAATAATGCAGGTCCTTTATCTGAAGATCAGAACATACCAGAACGGCACAGATAACTGATGGACAAGCATAAAATTGCTCATTATAATGCTCAACATTACACATGAAAACCAAGGACCCTTTTTAAGGGGTTTCTTCTTCATTCAAGGAGTCTGAGTTACAAAGAGATTCAGCTCTGGGAATCCACCCAGATAGCTCCAGGAAGGCTTAACACCAGATCTAGATTTTATCATTTTCTTCATTATTATCGTTCTTGGTAGTAGTAATAGTAATAGTAGTATATAGATCAAATAATACTTCAGTGGACTGTTCAGCCACATATGTCATAGATCAATTTACCATTAACAAATATAATCTGATTAACGGTCCCGCCTCGGGCCTCCCTGAGCCAGAGGCCGACAAAACCGAGCGGGAAGAGACCCCGGTCCAGCAGGGGGTCCCTTGTGGGGC
>NW_007727917.1:199441-200236 GCF_000696425.1 Galeopterus variegatus
CCTGTCCCCTTTGGAAGGAGACGGGGGAAGAGAGCCGTGAAGAGATGTGAGCACACGGCAGGCCCCCCAGCCCAGTTAAAGAACACTCAGATGCAGGGGGGGTTCTGTCGAGCAGCAGTTCTGTTTATTACCACACAAGCACTGGCTTTTATAGGCAGATAGGGAGGGGAGGTTTTAACATTCAGCTTAAAGATCAAAGGCATGCATCCTGTCTCAATGCCTTTCACGAGCGCAGAAGCACGTATTTGGCCAATAAGGGCTTAGGCAAGGTTCCCGCAGACACCCCCACCCTACTTCCTCCCAGCGCCATCTTAGGCTGCCACGTTAATATGCCCTCGTGTGTTGGTTCCTCGCCACCGCCTCGTTACCGGGGACCAACAACACAGGGCGGGAGGAGGGCTGGGTTTCTTGAGAAGCAGATCCAGAGACAGGGATCTAAATACAAGTTAGTTTATTTTGAAGGAGATGTCAGAAAACCCCATTAGGGGAATAGCGAAGTGACACAGGGCAAAGAAGGGAGCCAATAAAGTGAGCATTATCAAGCAAGATTCCACAATGGGCAAAAGAGCTTCGTCCTGCTGGGGGACTCCAGGAAAGGGTGTACAACACACTCTAAAGTTATCCCAGGCAAGGCGCAAATGAGCTGGGCTATTTAAACGCAATTCCTGAGAGTCATTGATTGAGGGCTACTACTTCGGCCCCGGGGGCAAAGTAAGAGACACCGAGCCTGGAGAGGTCAAAGCCGGAACTCCGTTTATTGCGAGGGGACAGGAGCTTATATAGAGAGGACAGGGT
>NW_007727917.1:200314-225220 GCF_000696425.1 Galeopterus variegatus
GGAAAAGGGAGTAGTTAGGTACCTGCGCTTTGGCCCACATGAAATGGCGGTGGCGAGCTTGCGTCTCGCACACAACATGGCTGCCGCCCTGCCCCCGCCAAGAAACAGACATTAGATATGGGAAAATCCCTTATGGCGAAAATGCACCGTAATATGGCCCAACAAGTGGACTGTTCAGCCACATATGTCATAGATCAATTTACCATTAACAAATATAATCTGATTAACGGTCCCGCCTTTCAGCCCTTTTTAGGTTACTTTGCTGCTACTTGACCTCTGCCACTCAGGATTTCAGCATCTCTATTGAGACTAAGGGTTCCATTTCAAGGATACCATTTCCTATCTTCACACATTCCCTACAGAAGATAGTCACTAGAGCACTTTTCAAAAATGGTGATGCTACGTTCCCAATGTATTTCTCAATGCAATGACAAAGGGATGTCCTCGGGACCTTCACAGAGGAAAATAATTATAGGAGGGAGGCCAATTCACACATGATAAATCCATTCCTACCTCCCAATTCTCTAAGTTATTACATTTCTTTTCTTTATATAATACCAAGGAATTTCTGATCTTTCTACTTCCTTTAGTGTGTGTCACTGTGGAGTCTAGGTTTTAATCAACAAATTGAGCAAACTGTTAGAAACACTCACAGCTGCTCAAACCAGCACATTTAATCCAGAATCTCTGGTAAGAGAACCCATAACAAAAAATTCAGGCCAATCTAAAATTATACATCTCACTCCTTGGGCTAGCACCTCCAGAATTTATTCCCACATATATTCCCCCACTCCTTTTGTTGTATAAGTTAGCAAAACTATTTTTGCAATTCTCTTCTCCCACTTATGACTTTGCAACTGGTTCTCTGGTATATGCTGGAATGGACTCTAATTGCCTAGAGGCAATGAGGAAAATCAGTCCCGTCCCTCCTCCCCCGCAAGTAACTATTTCTGGCAATATCATCACAGGGTCTTCAAGCAAGTCAGGAATAGCTTCATCTCAAAGGGATGAAGCTAGCTACTTCTGCTAGCAAGACAAACAGTGAGTTTGGAAGTTTGATATTCTTAAAGTTGTCTAAATCCTCCCAAAAGTTGCCATTCCAATTCTCAGTTCTTTTTTCTTTTGTAATCAATATTTGCACATTCATGTAAAAGACCTGGCAAGGCTGTGAACCCCACCTGCAATGCAGGTTAGCACTTTGCAGGATCAGATCTATGTCTGATTTTCGACTATATCAACCCTTTGACAACAGGTAAGGGATCCCTTTGGGTCAGTCACAGAAACTCCCCAGATACTGGATCATGCCTTGAGATGTGAATTTAAAATATTGAGCTATTATTTTCTTTCTGTAAGCCATTCAGTTCAGTTAGAAAAAAATCAGCCTAGCCTTAGGATGGCTATGTATTCCAATTTGCCTGGCACCATTCTGGTTTTGTTTTCTCTTTTGGAATTGTTAATGATACTCCCTTTGACTTTCCAAAGTGTCCAATAAATTATGTTTACCTTTTATGTACCTGTAGCCATTTATACTACCAATTGATACTCAAGGCAATCACAATGAAAATCTGTTTCGTTACTAAATGGCATGGGCTATCAGTTTACCATTCTCTAATGCTAACAGAGTTTCCACTGGTTTGAAGCCAAATGAAATAAGATAATTAATCCTAGATTATTTTCTTGAGAGTCTGTTCCCTGCAATCATCTTGGTACTAACAGCTGCATAAGTCAGTATTCTTAGTTGCAGACTACAGAATCTACTCCAGATATTAAAGCAAAAAGGAATTTACTATAAAATACTGGAATCCTACAGAATTCTGAGAAGGTTGTAACCAAACCTATATTCACAGCCAAGAATAGTGCAGCAGGAAGAAATGCCTAACATGACACTGTACTATCAAAAACTCACTGTCATTATCATCCCATTTGCCACCTAAGATGAGGCTAGACAGAAGACCATCACAACAGCTGACCAGGAGATTCCATTTCTCCATGCATGACCCACCACCCCACATTGTTCCCATCTGCATTCTAAGTTTTGTGTGGGGGATCTTCTTAGTAGAACCTAGAGTAGAACCTAGGTCATGTACAGAACCCTAGTAAGGAAAATGCAATGTACTTTTTACATTTAAGATCTCTTTAACACAGAAGGCATATTAGAGAAGCCTTGGTGAGGATGGAGAGTGAACCAATCTTCACTGTCTGTCAAGAACTGAAAAGGATTACGGGAGAATCCATATGGAAAAAAGTGGTGGTAAAAACATAGGTTATGGCTTCAGAATTTTTCTGAAGGAAGAGTTTAAGAGACACTATCTCATTGGAAGGGGAATTAAGGGATTTATCTTGAAGCTGTGTTTGCATAGCAAGCACTTTCTCTTACTTAGCTCAATTGTTTATTTCAAGTGTACCTAGGAGAGCTTATGGGTGTCTAAATCAGACGAATGAGACAAGCCTTGGTAATGCAACCAGATAGGAAAGGTGAGATACAGCCAAGACTATCACCCCTACTACAGATTGACCTGAGCTGCTTCTGAGTAGCAAAGTAAATGACAAGAAGGCCTTTAAGTAAAAGCTCTACCATATTGATAGGCATCTTCCCTAAACAGTTCTGTAAAAGAGAAAAAAAGGGCTATTTTTTAAAACAAAATTGGGACATAACCTCTGAAAACTGCACATCATGTTACAAAATAGTTTGAATTCTGAACTTCCGGACAACCCTGGGTTTATTATTTCCATACATATCACATCCGAACTGGCACAGGCATGGAGGACTAAGCATACTTTCCTTTCTCTATATTGCATCATTCTCTCTCTCTCTCTCTTTTTTTTTTTTTTTTTTTTTTTTTTTTTTTTTTTTTTTTTTGTCTCTCTAACTTGAAACATCCCTTTACTTTTACTTTCAAGGTAGCTTTGGGGCAACAGTCATGTTTATCTCTGTGCGATCCCTGAGATACCTTTCTCATTGCCCCAAGTCTATCTAAGTAGGCCAGTGAATGCTTCAAAAATGATCCATTCTATATTTCCTTTTTCTTTTTTGAATCAAGCTATTTGGTGAAAACCTCTAATTCACAAGTCAAAGGTGTTTATCTCTGTGCGATCCCTGAGATACCTTTCTCATTGCCCCAAGTCTATCTAAGTAGGCCAGTGAATGCTTCAAAAATGATCCATTCTGTATTTCCTTTTTCTTTTTTGAATCAAGCTATTTGGTGAAAACCTCTAATTCACAAGTCAAAGAGCACAGAACAGAAGCAACTCCTCTCGGAGCCCACTGTGGATGTCGTGAGGGCGAGGGAGGCCTGTGCCACTAGACATAAATGTCGCCCATCTGCTGGCTTCTCAGTTGGTGGCATTCCACGCCCTGGCCCCTCAGCAGCTCCTTCTCCTCTGCTGCGTCCCGCGCTCTCAACTGTGGGAAGTGGGCAGGGGAGGCCATGAAGTCGTAGTGCCGGTCCAGGTACCGCAGGTAGATGAGCATGTGCAGGGCGTAGGCCAGCACCAGTAACAGGACCAGCGACATCGCCAGGCCGATCAGAACTGCTGGCGAGGAGGAAGCAGCACAGTCTCGGGCCTTGGCAAACTGTCTAACAATAATTACCAATTAATCTAAAACTTTGAGCATTATTTATTCAGTATCAGTGCACTCTTAACTTGAAAATATTTATATTTAAAAGTATGGTTGTAAAGCCATTCCATGATGTTTTAAAGTGGAAAAAAATTTGAATAAAAATAAATAGAAAGAAAGAAAGAAAGAAAGAAAGAAAGAAAGAAAGAAAGAAAGAAAGAAAGAGCACAGAACAGAAGCAACTCCTCTCGGAGCCCACTGTGGATGTCGTGAGGGCGAGGGAGGCCTGTGCCACTAGACATAAATGTCGCCCATCTGCTGGCTTCTCAGTTGGTGGCATTCCACGCCCTGGCCCCTCAGCAGCTCCTTCTCCTCTGCTGCGTCCCGCGCTCTCAACTGTGGGAAGTGGGCAGGGGAGGCCATGAAGTCGTAGTGCCGGTCCAGGTACCGCAGGTAGATGAGCATGTGCAGGGCGTAGGCCAGCACCAGTAACAGGACCAGCGACATCGCCAGGCCGATCAGAACTGCTGGCGAGGAGGAAGCAGCACAGTCTCGGGCCTTGGCAAACTGTCTCCCCTTGATGGCAAAGCCTTGGATCTGTCAGAAGAAGGAAAAGAGAGGAAGTAACATGTTCCTTCTCTCCTAAGATCTACTTCCCAGTTGGGTTGGTGGTTTGGGGGGCTCTGATTAGCCAAATTTAATATACTGTCACTATATTTGCTGAAAAAATTTAAACACAATCCAATAAATGTGACTGTGCTTATAGGAACAGTGAAACTTAATTTTAAATCAGGACTGACCCAGAAACTCTGGGATGTATGATTGTCATAATTAAGAGGCTCATAAAATTCAAGGCTCTGAAATAAAACTTCTTTTAATCCATTCCTTAGGAATATGTTAGTTCATGTAAAGCCACACTGCTGTGGTGCTTCTAAAATTCAAAGCACACTCAATTTTGTAACTGTTAGTATAAATTTCACAAAGACTTTAAGTCTCAGTTCTTCTGCCTTTGATTCTATTGACAGAAATTAGACAGGAAGAGTCTTATAAGGGAGGATATCATGATTTTCAATGAGGTATAACATAAACAATAAATTTGAACACTTACTGAAGGTTTTTTATGTGTCAGACACTGACTTAACTCATTTTGTACTTGCAAGAGCCAATGAGTAAGTTACTATGTTATCCCTGTTTTATGAAGAAACTGAGGCACAGAAAAGTTAACTTGCCCAAAGTCACACAACAGTATGTGTTGTGAAGATATAATTCATACCCGGGCAGTCTGTCTTCAGACTCAGACTCAGTTCATGACTCTGTAGCTCCTAGTGTCTCTGTCTCTTCTGCCTCCCATTACTACCTTTCTCTCTTTATTGGTTGTACCATAGAAACTTAGTACTATTTTTGGAAGAGCTGTATACCGGCCCTTCCTGGCATCCTGCCCAGAGAATAAAAGAAAACATTTCTCGTATGTACAAACAAAGTGGTTTAATTATTCAGAAATAGAAGAGGTTCAAATTAACAACTGGTCCTGATATCTAAATACTGTCAAAATGAAAGAAACAGGACAACAGAGCAACTACTCTAACACAGGAGTGGTCATTTGTGGAAGGCAGCCCCCCGTTTAGCTGGCTTTTAGAATATAACCCTACAGAGTCATCTCATTCAGTAACTTACTTGATTTTTAAAGGATACATCAGAAAATTGAATTATGCATGAGTGCTTTACAGAGAATTCATTTTTATGGCTTATGCAGGTATTTTAGCATTTTCCTGCACTAAAATTATTCTGGCCACCAATGATGGCATAGATCTTGGGGGCCTTGCTCGCCCAATTGTCTGTGCTCCAGACTAAACCCAAAGCAACTTCGGAAGGAGATTCGTGGCACAGCTTCTGGAATCCTTGGCCTGCCCCTCCTATGTAGAGGCAGAGTAGGCTTCTCTTCAGATTAGTGCCTGATAAGTCAAGCTCCTCAAAGACAAAAGATGATTCCATTTGATTCTGCAAGTCCAGTCAAAGAGAATGCCCTCAGATTGCCACTTAATTCTTAGCACTTGGATAAGAAAACTATGTGTGGAGAGTGCCTGAAGGATATGTTGTCCACCCATGTTCTGAACTAGTGGTTAAAAACATGCTGCATCTAGCCCACTGGTAAGTTTGGTTTAGCCCAAACTCAGTTCTGTAAATCCTGAAAATTTCCCATAAGAATCCAGACCTACAGCTTCTTTTGAAAATTCAGAAGATTCGGCAGCACCAGCCTACAAAGCAAAAATTAGCCAGAGTTGAATTTTTTTAAATGCCTCTTGTGATGCTGGCTACACTTTGCCACAGTCCCCAGTTGGCACACCTCACCTCCTCTACCCAAGGCATCTGTTTGCCATGCATGCAACATTATTCCTTACTGTATTCATAGAATAAGCCAGACCAACAAAGCTGCATATGTAGAAATAACCTTTTGTATATAGAGCTTAACCACCATCACCACCACAACCTCTCCCCCGGATTGAGCTTGCATTCTGACATCTGTTTACCTTAAAGGTGTTTTAAGAAGGCCCATCTGTGATACCCAATGTGGTGTTCACTGTAAGGATGCTATTGAGAATGTGCACATTGCACAACCCCAGGGATGAATGTACTCCTCACAGACAAATTTCCCGTAGTCTTAGGGACCCTGTGAACATGTAATGAGTGCTTCTCTCTTTTGGCTGCTCCAAAGCTTCAGAGCCAAATTACTGTACCGCCTCCAGCCAGTGCACACAGATGACCCTGTGGTTTTGTTTACTGACCTCACTGGTGGCTCTAACTGATCTTTTCTTCCTTTGTTTTTCTTCACCCCCTTGTCTTTGCCCATTTTTTCATTTACTTTTTTATTGTAAGATATACATAATATAAAATTGACCATCCTAATCATTGTAGGTGTACAGTTGAGTGGTATTAAGTACGTTCACACTGCTATGCTGCCATCAGTGCCATCCATCTCTAGAACTCTTTTCATCTTGCAAAACTGAAACTGCGTACCCATTAAACACGAACTCCCAATTTCCTCTCTCCCCTCAGCCTCTGGCAACTACTACTCTACTTCTGCCTCTGAGTCTGACTACTCTAAGTACTTTGTATAAGTGGAATCATACAATATCTGTCCTTTTGTGTCTGGTTTATGTCACTTAGAGTAATGTCTTCAAGGTTCATTCATATTGTAGCATGTATCCAGATTTCCTTCCTCTTTAAAGCTAAATAGTATTCTGTTGTATGTACATATTTGATTTTGTTTATCCATTCAACCATTGATAGACATCTGGGTTCTTTCTACCTTTTGGCTATTGTAAATAATGCTGCTATGAACATGGGTGTACAGATATTTGTTCTAGTCCCTGCTTTCAATTATTTGGGGAATGTATCCAGAAGCAGAATTACTGAATCACTTGGTAATTCTATGTTTAATTTTTTGAAGAACCATCAAACAGTTTTCCACAGCATTGCACCATTTTACATTCTCACCAGCAATGCACAAGGGTTCTAATTTCTCCACATCCCTGCCAATACTTGTTATTTTCTGTCCGTTTGTTGTTGCTTTTAATAATAGCCATCCTAATGGGTGTGAAGTGGTTTGCCCATTTTTTTGTTATTTTTTCTTATACTATTTCTATAAGTCACCTGAAGTCATTTCTGGAACAATGTAGAGATATAAATCAACTATATCCCCTGTTCTAATAAGGCGAGATTATGTGCGAATTATGTGTTTTTATTATCGACTCCTCACTGCCCTTTCTGCTTGCACTCTTTTTTTAAAGGGCAAGGTAAATATACATATGTACATAAACACACAGCAAATATATATTATATATATTTATAACATTTAAATATTATATACACATATATATAAATGTATCCTGGGAGCCAAACAGTCCAGAATTCAAATTCTGCCTCTACCATTTACAAATTATATCATTTTGAAAAATTATGTAATGGTTAGAGCTTCTGCCACCTCATTTGTAAAACAGGGATTATAACAGCTTTCTGGCAGCAGTATGATAAGTTTTGGAAATGACTATTTAAAATAACTAAAATAGTGCCTACACACAGAGGGAATTCATAAGTACTAGCTATTGTTAATCCATGCCTAACTCAGTCCTGGATGTTTTCACAAATATTAGGCTATGTATTCTTCACATTCATAAAGATAGATCAGAAATAGAGAGAGGTTAAGTAACTTGCTTACGTAGCTGAACAGTAAATTAAAACCAGATCTGTCTGACTCCAAAATGCAAGCTCCTTCCCTACCCCAAACTACCTCTAATCAGCATCACCCCTCTCCAGGCTTGGGGGAAGGCGGATTACATACGTATGAATTTCCACATATATATGATAAAAGGAAGCCATGCCTGCTGTTTCAGTGAGTTGGAAGAACAAGCTGCTTTCTTCACAGGTAAACAGTGCAGAGGAACTTGACAGACTGTCTCTCAGCCTGAGATTCTGGTGGTGAAAAGGAACTGCTTACACCTCCTCGCCTTACCCCAAATACTGCCAAGATCTTTGGGATATTTTTGACTTTCTGGCTGGCAATTCCATTCCTATGCCAAAGCTGTCACTCTCAGTACAGATGTACTTCGTATCTGCCCTGATAAGATCAGTGCTCCACTCCCTGAAGGAAATAAAATAATTGTCTGACAATGCCTCTCCCCAGAAGGGCCTCTCAGTCCAGGAAGTGTCAGTCACCAGGCTTCACACCACAGCTCCACTAGGGCTTAGATGACTGGCATTCCTCACTGGTTATTATTAGTGACCGGATAAACCTGCCAAGGAGGGGGAGGCCGCAGAGAGAGGAAGTACTCTATCCTATTCCATGTCGTACCTTAGAAGATAAAGAAAACACCAATACTATTTTAAAGATATCCACTCCTCTCTTTTCCTTAAACGACTATGTTTGTTTCTGGTGTTTTCAAACAAATATTAAATTTCTTTGGCACCTAATATGCAGGTGCACTGAGTATATGTTTTAGTTTATTACCTGGAAATCAAGAAAAGTGACCTCCCACAGGCTTGCCATATCGTCCCAGTTGTCCCATTCGCTGGGCAGCAAGAGGGTGTCATACTGCTTCAGGCTGCTGACACGCTGGCAGTGGTAGGAGTAACCCAATGGAGCGTATATGCCAGATGCATTAAAAGTTGCTTGGATTGAATTGTTCAGAATAATCTCGATTCGGTGCAAGCTAAACCAACTATGGATGGACAACTTGTTGTAACTGGTAAGGATGAATCTGAAAATGATTATAGAACAGCATTACCCCCAAAGCACTGTGATTCCATTTACTGGTGCAGGACGTCTATGAACAGTACAATGGCGCCCTCTTTTGTCAGGTGGCAGAACTAGGGAATAGGTTTCACTTTGGTTCCAAACACGAGCCTCCTCCAGGTGGGAGGGAAAGAAAGCAAGTAACAGGAAAGCCCTAAAAGTGAGCAATACAGATGCCTATAAAAGAAAAAACACAAAAATCTTGTATTTTCCTTCTTATAATCAACGTTTGATTATGTGTGTATTATTGCAAAAAAAATGAAGAAAAACTTAAATGGACATCAATATAGAATTAGCCAAATTACAGTTTAAAGTAATAATAACAGGAGCTGGCTAGTTAGCTCAGTTCGTGAGAGCACCACCTTATAACACCATGGTTAAGGGTTCAGATCTCTGTGCTAGATAGCCAACAAAAACCAACCAAAAAATTAAAATAAAATCATAGTAATAGCTTTCTTACTACGTGTCACTCATCCTGCTATGTCATTTGTGTGTATTTTATTTAATCTTCCCTACAACACCGTGAGATAGATAATATCATTATCTTCATTTCACAGATGAGGAACCTAAGACACAGAGAGGTTAGATGACTCACGCGAGCTCACTCAGAGTCAGTATTGGAGCTAGGCTTCAAATCCAATCTGAGACCAGAGCCCTTACTATTAACCACATGGGAATAATATATTCTCCAGCCATGAAAAAGTTATAATGTATTTATATCATGATCACTTTTTTTCATTTAAAAAAATGAAATGTGAGACTGCATAGAAAAAAAAGAGTCTGAAAGGGTAGAGATCAAAACATTAATAGTGATTACAAATGGTGCTTGGATTATTGGTTATTTTCATTTTCTTTTTATACCTCAATATTTTCTAATTATTCTGTTTTCAATGATTTTTCTTGTCTTAGTTTGGACTCCTTTGGAAGCAGACCCTGAAACAAGGATGTGAATACAAGAAATATTTTGGAGAATTTAGTCATTTCAAATATGTAGAGTAGAAAAAAGACAAACCACAGTGAAGGCAAGGAAGCCAAAAATTGTGCATTATTAAGCAAGTTACCACTGTGGACAAGTGGGGCTTAATACCCAGGGGGAACCTGGGAGCCAGGGTAGAACACAATCTTCTGAGTTATCTCACCCAGGGAGAGGGAGCTGGGGTGTTTATACAATTCCTTCAGTCACTGGTTGAGGGCTGCTGGGCTAGGGATGACAGGCAGTAGCCCCTGTGACCAGAGAAAACTTTTAGGCAAAGGGAGGCTGGCAGGTGAAAGTTGAGTAGGTGGTCTATAGTGCTCCCAAATGGAAAAGCCCAAGTAGATAGAGATGGGGCACATATCTTTATTGTCAGAAAATAATAATGATAATAATAAAGCTATTTTCCATTTGCAAAAAAAAGTGCTATTACAGATCAAAAATATTGCCCATTTCTAGATCAAACAGATACAGGTATATATTTGTTCACCTCATGGGATTCTATTTCCTTATGAAGTTGTTCTGAAAGATGATGGCATGAATTTTCTAAATTATGATCAGTGATACACTAGTGGCCCATGATATGTATGCAAGTGTTATGAGGAAGAAATCTTTCTAAGGTTAAACATAGGAAACGCTAGGTTAATCAAAGTTAAAAGCTGAACAGTCTTCCTTAAGAGCATATCATCTCAGAAACCTTAATATACAAATTTACATCATAAATCTCCAAGAGGAAGACATGGTGTATAGCTGTTCCCAAACACAATTAACCTCAGATCCCCTTTTCTGTAGAATCTTATAAATATTTTCACAGAGCAGAGTGTTCCACAAAGCACAGCTTAGAAAAGACTACTCTAGCACATCTGCTGGTTTTCCAGCTATGTTAAAGATGCGACCACTCATCTCCACTAAAAGGTTTGTCCTATAGGAAGGGAAACATTATATTTTTATAAGAAAAAAATGTAATGCCTTCAAACTGTCTTTTTCCCCAAGAGCTGTTTCCACCTGCTTGGATAAACCATTGTTGGCAAATGCGTCCTTCTGTACGTAAACACAGAAAAATGTAGGGCTGTGGATTGTCTGCTGGAGAATTCAGATAACAGACACTCATTGTAGTTAAATGCTAAGTGTGTTTCATTGTAAGGAGCTATACAAAATAACTTCAAACCAGAGCCTCGGCCCTTGGAGCTTATATTTTATTCCTTGTTCAGAGGAAAAGAGTATCACATTTTCAGGTTTATGTGTCCTTTAAGTCTGTAATGGGAGTGTGGGGGACAAGGATTATAGGTGTTTGGGTAGAAACTAAAGAAAGCATTACTACCGGATCCCATCACATAACACCACTGACTTTTCAGTGTAGTTAGGTAGATATCGAATTTGATGTGTCTAAGTGCTTGGGACATAGCAAGCCCTTGATACTCACATGTGGAATAGGTAAATTATATAGAGCTAATCTGAACTGCTGAAACTGTGATACTCCAAAGTGGTCCTACCTACCTTATATAAAGACCTTTGGAATTTTCAGTATCACCAAACTTCAGAGACAACCTAAGAAAACAGAAACAACACAGTACATCAAAATAGAAATGAGCTTTACTTCATATTATATTCAAAAAATCACCACAAAATGGATCATAGACTTAAATGTAACACCTAAAACTACAATATGTATGGAAGAAACATATAAGAACATTTTTTTGATCTTGGGGGAAACAATGGTTTCTTGATAAAACTACAAAAGCATGGACCATAAGAGAAAAAAATGATAAACTGGAACCTTACTAAAATAAAAAGAAAACTTTCATTCTTCAAAAGACACTGTTTAGAAAACAAAAAAGCAAGCCACAGAACAAGAGAAAATATTCACAACATACATACACAAAGGACTTTTATGCACAATATGATAAGTAACACTATCAACTCTATAAGAAGATAACCCAGCTTAAAAATAGTCAAAAGACTGGAACAGACACTTTATAAAAGATATTCAAATATCCATTGAGTACATGACAAGATAGCATCACTAGTCATTAGGAAAATATAAAATAAAACCACAATAAGATACCACAGTACAGCAGTCAGAATAGTTCAAACTTTTCTAAAAAACTGACTCGAACTTTTCATGCCTATATTTATTCACATTTTCTTGAAAGTAAAATTTCAAGATTTCCTGGAACAGAGACAGATTATCACTTACTCATAGGAATAATCACACTGGTTCCACTTTTAACACAATTCTTCCCCCAGGAAACCTGATGAGAGCCTGATGTCATCCTACACTTACAGGGATTTGTAGCACAAGTGAGGAACACCAAAATTATGAATCTGGTAGTTTCTACAGGAGAGAGATGCAGTTTCCTCCTCACCTCCTGAGAGAGGGAGAGAAACATTTGCTTGCTTAGTGTCAATAAATTCCCTTTTGGAAAAGAAGAAGGGAGATCCTGGGTACATACCCAGAAATGGAAGTAGAATAGTTTAATTAGCCTTTAGGTGGGAGCAAATATCTCACCATGAAGGAGACAAATGGCTGTAGATCTAATATCCATGGTGTGTAAATAGATGTCTCCAAGGCAAAACGTAAGATAAGCTTCTCTGGGTTTTCAACCCCTGGAACATCTCTGTGGTCTTGAATTTCATTACCCCTTGACATGTAAACACATTCCTTTGAAGAGGTAAATCTCTTATTAACTCAGAGGCTTATCTTTTAATCCAGGCTCCAGTAAAATTTGTTCTGCAAATTTTTTACTAATCAGTAATTTGTAAAATTACTAATCATGCAGAAACATAAAAATATTTTCTCTATGGTCTTACACTGACTATATGAAGCATTGGTTAAAATGTAAAGCAGCTAGAAATCTCATACAATGCTGGTGAAAAGGTAAAATGGTGCAACCACTGTAAAAAACAGCTTGACATTTTCTTAGAAAGTTAAACATACGCATACAATATGAGCCAGCCATTATATTCTTAGATGGAATGACCCCTAAGTAAAAATATATGCTGCTACGAAGACTTGTACATGAATGTATTTATTTTGAAAGTTATGTAAAAACTGGAGGAAGAAACAAATTTCCATCAACAGGTAAATGAATAAACAAGTTGCAATACATCCATACAATGGGGTACTCAGCCATGAAAAGGAACATGCCATTGATACATGCAACGATGTAGAAGATTATCAGAATCATTACACTAAGTGAAAAAGGCCAGATTAAAAATGAGTGCACACTACGTTAGTTAGGAGTGACCTGAGGGATGAATTACAAGGGGGCACAAGGAAACTTTGGGGCATGATGAAAATGTTTGTTGTTTTGATTGTGGTGATGGTTTCATGGGTGTTCATATACATCAGAAGTGATCAAATTGTACACTTTAATGATGTGCAGTTTATTGTACTTCGGTCATATTTCAATAAGGTTGAAAAATAGGAATAAGAAGTTAAATAAATAGTTGTAATAGAAAAACATGAGAAATTTAAATACACAAAGAAGGACGCAGCTGTTTCAAAATAATGTCTAGAAGTTCTAACACCTTGATATGCATTATTTAAAAAAGGAAAAGGAAGATAGTTACAAAATGTCCAATTACAAGCTTGAAAAATACCACACATATAATCTCATTAATTTGGTCGCACTTGTCAAGAAATAGAAATATCAGTGATTGGGCTAAATCTTGTCTTAATACTATTTATGAGGAAGGGGTGGTATTTACAAATAAACCATATAAATAAGATTGCTAAGAGAAATGTTTTTATTTCCTAACATCACCAACTTAGACTCCTTAGAAGACAACATTCACAAACACTTCATAGCCTCGTTAACTCAGTAAATCAAGTCTTCAAGAGGACCCTTCTCTAATAATATGTTGATAGCTACAAATGATGGGAAATAAAATAATAAAATGAATTTCTTTAACAACATTTTATAAATTTGACTAGTCATTTATTCTAACAGAAATTTCCCTAGCTCTTTCAAGTGTTGACCTAAAAAGAAACTGGGGCCAAACACATATAGCAAGGATTTATTGAACCAATATGGTGATTGCAACAGGGAAATGCACAGGTCAGGTCACCCTGAGAAATGCGTTCCAAAGAGGGCCAGCAGAGCCTACCATTTTATCATCACAAGAAGAGGGAAGGATTAAAGGAGAGGGAGAGAAGGATAGCCCCACCTAATTACTTCATCAGGATTTCTATTGGTGGTACCTGATCTATAGATTTGGGACTGTGACTGAGTTACATCCTATACGCAGGGATCTAGAGTAAGGGTTATAAGAAGCATTCTAGGTTATTGTATGGTTGGTACCATTAAGTCTGCTTCTAAATAAAAATGGCCTTATGATAACATTTTTCAGGACAGGTGGACGTGACTTGTGAAAATCAAATGAGGAAATGTATGTGCCCAGATCTCCCAAGGCTGACCTGGTCAGAGCAGACTTTTGGTTATCACAAACAATCATAACAGCTTGGTTACCCATAAACTGGCTGTACAGCGTAACGAACTATAGACATCAGAGCAAAGCCCTCTTGAGTCCCCATCTCCTGCTGGAGCAGCCCGGCAGTCTCCAAGCTTCTGACCCTCAAAGAGCTTTTCTCCAGCAGTCCTGGTTTCAGTGGAAGCTTGTTAATAGCTCTGCTTCTGAGTAAAGAACATGAGGTCTGATTTCAACAAAGTAAATTCAGCGATCAGTCAGCGAGGATCTTGTAAGTGCCAGACACTGTGCCAACACCAGGAACACAAAGGAGAAACACAACCTGGAGTGAGCGCTGCTCAGTAAGGAACTCTTTTTACTCTGTCAAGTGCCCTCCTCTCATATGTTTCAAACAAATTCTTAGTTCTTCAGTCTCAAATTGTCTAAATTCAAAATATACACAGACGCTGGGATTACGCTCCATTTGCAGGGCTTTCACTATTTAAAAAGACTTCTGTAGCAAATCTGTCTGCCAACAATTTGCCTCTCCCTGAACATTTTGTTTCCATGGTCATCTTTTTGTAATCATGCTTTTGACCTTACATGGTTATGTCTTCGTTTGGGTGTATTCTTTCAGCAACTCCCACTCTGGTTCTTGAGAACATAAGATTTCCTTGCCAGCACAGCAAAGGCACCTCGCTGATTCACAGGACCAAATCTTAGCATCTTGTCCTTGACCTCACCTCCAGGGAAGCCTCCTGCTCACCCTCTTTGGATGGGCTGTCTGGGATGCTTGCACACTCACCTGAGCAGGACTCCAGGTGGCAGATGCATATGCTCAGGGCTCACACCTGAGTAGAATTCTAAGGCGGTAACCAAGAAAACAGAAAGTCAGGTCAGCCCCAATCTTCAATTTGTGTACTGTGAAAACCAAAGCTTGTGAGGCCTTTCCACCAGGTGATTAGACACTATTTCTCTCTAGTTATCACTAGTATGTTAGGAAGGAAGAGAATACTACTCCTTTGAATAGTACTTGACAGGTTTTCAAAGTGCTTACACATACATTTCCTCATTTGATTTTCACAACCCTGTGAGATAGAGCCAAGAGAGAGGAGGTAAAATGTCATTTTTAAAGACATTTTAGAGCCGAGCTCTATTAACATACAAGCTGCCTGACATAGGAAGTTTCCTAACCTCTTTGAGCCTTGATTTCCTGGAACGCCTGGAACAGGGATGATAACAGTCCCAGTGACTCGGAGAGTTCTTGTGAAGAGTAACAGATACAGGGTCTGGAAGACCTTGCCCAGCGCCTGGCCCATGGTAAATACTTAGGCCTGTTAGCTACAATGAATAGATGCCATCATCTCCATCTGACATATGATGACCCTACAGGTCCTGTGTGTAAAGTCCCCAAGTTCACTGGCAGAAGTGGGCCTAGGAGCCAGGTTTTCATTCTTTCCATCTCTAGGTTCCCAGTAATCACTAAGGTCTCTGAAGCCCAGCAAGAAGTAGTAGTTCTGATTTTCCCCCCAAATACTCTAGAGCCAGGATAAATGGAATCGAGGTGGGCCAGTCAGCCACAGACAGGTGAGATTATCCCAAGGCCATCAGCCTTTCTCCATACAACTGACCACAAATAAAGAGCCCTGTAGGGAATTCATTAGAGCCCAAAGAAAAAGTCCTGAATGCTCAGCAGTGCTGGAGTCTCTTTGGCAGTTGTTGATAGCCATGCTATAACAGGATAAACAAACCTGGGAGGACTCTGGATGCTGACACTTAAAATTCCCTAAATCCCTAACAAGAGATAGTCATTCTGAATGGCAAGATACTTATTAAGACTTGTAACATGACTTTTAAGTGTATATTAATATAATCCATTTTTACCCATCATCAGGAATTTTTAAATGAGGAGTAAAGTTCAGGAATAGAAAAATGTTTCCAGCCAAAGTATATAAAGTGTAAAAAGAGTACACACATACACACACAATGTGTTACGGCTTATACAAAGCATCCTACCCATCTAAGCCAGCCCAGAACAAATGCAGAAAATCTTCCAAAAGCATCCATTATACCAGCAAATGTTGAAAAGGAGGTTTACAGAAAGCAAGTGGGACATGCCAGATTTCTTCCACAGACCAAAACAAATAAAAGAAAAAATTTTTGCTTGGATGACTGAAAAGCAGAAAAAGGCATCAGAAATCAATTTGCTCTTTGAAAGAGATATTTGTTCAATCTGCTTATTTCAAATCAAAACTCACTATTCTAATCATTTTGAAATGTTCCAAAGAATTCTCCAAAATTTGGCCATTCAAAGGTACATTTCACATTTGCAAACAGGCAGTGTTCCACAATTTCAGAAATACACCTCCCTCCCCCAAATCAAGCACCTGTCTTGGCTAGTTTTTCACCCCCTAGGATATATATGACTCACTGGGATATGTAACTTCTTCCCTGGTGGGACAAATGTAGTTTGACACCTAACATTGGGAGTTGAGACCAAGCTTGGAATCCTTTTCTCTCCTTTCAGTATGTCTTTAGGAATCCTCATTTTCAGAATCCTTATTTTTCACTAGTTATTGTGACAATTAGCTAAGGATTCAGAAAAAAATTTCCGGGAGAAAAGAATAACAGTTTTTCAAAGTTAATTTCTGACATGTTCTTTCATTTCAGACATTAAACATTTCCTCAAATAGGTATGTCAGAATCATAGACAAAGAGCCTACTTTTCTTTCCTGAAATGACAAAAAACTGGATCTGCACAGTTAACAGGCTGCAATGGTCCTAAGGGCTTTCTCATGCAAGAGAGATCAACTTACATGGCGCTCTCTTCACTGCAATTTGAGTTGCCAGTGTCCACCGTTGTCTTCCAGCCAAATGCTTCATCTGCAAGGTCCAGCCAGGTCTGATTCTTAAATTTAATTGTGATTCTTTTGGCCCAGAAGAGAATGCAGGGAATGCCATTGACAGAGACGTTAACTGGGCTCTGATGGCTATATACATTCCAAGGTTCTCTTTCTAAATGTCCTTCTTTGCTCATATTGTAGTTGAGAGCCTAATTAAAAATAAATACAAGAAATTTAAGAGATGAATTTGTGTCCATGGTAGAAAAAGCTTCCTAGAAGTAAAAAGGCTAATTCACATCCTGTAATAGTGGATACATATCATTATACATTTATTAAAACCCATAAAATGTACAACACAAAAAGTGAACTTTTTGTGTACAACACAAAGAGTAATTACTCCAGCATAAATACAGATAAAAGAAAAATTAGTTAACAGGGAGCAGCAACCCAAGCTCACCGATAACCAAAGATAAACTGTTACTATAGTGATCCTGTCCCGAAAGCAACAAAAGTAAATCTGAACATTGTACTGAAAGCATGAGAACAAGTAAAATTAAGTACCTTAGGTTTTTCTCAACTATAAGGTTACCATAATACCTTTCCCCACCCAAAGTTCAAGCAATGATATGTTCATCACTAATAGAATTATTATTTATATTTTCACAGTAGCTCTGATGTAACTAAAATGTGTTTAAATTTTTTTTAATAGATTACAATCTAGTTTCCTGACATATCCATACCTGTGTGATTGGTTTTGTTGTGAAATTCTGGACTGGTTTCATATCTTCATTGTTCTGTTGATCTGTCAAATAAATAATGATGTAAGTTCCAAGGCTAAATGGCATCAGTTTATTAATATAATTGAGTGACAATGATATGCTAAGCACTGTGAAATATATCAGGCTTCAATGTCTTTTGGCTCATAATTTGGAATATACAAGTTTAAAAGATTTTCCCCTGAGCGACTCCTGGTACAAGCACCAGTGGTCAGGGAAATCAATCACAGATAAAGCCCTTCTTCAAATCCCCCCCACCCCCCACCACCAAAATCATAAGGGCAATTACAAGTCTTACCACTCTTTACAACCAGTTCTTTATTGGAAGACGTTGGAGAACTGAAATTGGAAAACAACAACAAAAAAATAAAAAGATGTCAAACAAATATCTACAATCAGATTTGACGTGAAGCTTAAAGAAGTGTATTTCAGTTAATTACATCTCACAGTTGAGAAACAGAACCTTAGTCTGTCAAAACTGCCCATTTTTTAATAGTAATTTTCCAATTTAAAAAGTATATGTTTTTCAGAGAAAATATGGAAAATATAGAAAAATTTCCTGATCCTTATCTATTGAATAATATTATGGAGAGCCTACTATCTGCTAAGCAGTGTGCTAGACACTGAGGTTTAACCAATAATAAATAACCAAATAATAAAACATAATAGAATATTTTAAAGTAAAATTTAATACTACATTGCATTATTACAATACATTGCATTATTAAAGCAAAAAATCCAACCCTTATTATTAGAAAAAAAAGACTCAATTGCCAAAAAGGTATTTCTGAAAATTATGAGAATATAAATTATGATATATATACTTTCAGTCTCTGTATACACACACAAACACAAATACACATACGCCACATACATAGATAATTTACTTTTTATAAAATTTAAAAACAGATTTTTGTGAAAATACTGCAATTTTTTTTACTTAAAAATATATCACAAATATTTTCCCATTATTATATATTTTCTAACACAATATTGAATGCCATGTGGTATTACATCATAAAAATGTACCATAATGTATTTAACCAAATTCCTAGTCTTAAGTATTTAAGTTGTTTCCAATTTTGTGGTATTATAAGAATACTGCATTGAATGTTAGTGTGGAATGTTTCTTAAGATAAATTCCTAGAAGTGAACTGGCTAAATTAGAAGATATATATTTTTAATCACAAAAATTTCAGGCATACACAGATATAAACAGAAAAATATAATAAGCCCTCCATATATCTGTACCCATCACTGAGCTTTAGTAACTATTAAGTCATAATCAATCTTGTTTCATCTAAAAGATCACCTACCCCCTCTGATATTATTTTGAAGAAAATATCAGGAGTCATATTATTTCAGTATGTATCTCTAAAATATAAAGACCTTTAAATAACAGAAAATATTGATAATTATTTAACATTAAATATTCTGTCAGTGTTCAAATCTCCAATTGTGTCATAAATGTCCTAAATATTTTAACGGTTTGCTCGTAGCACATTTTAAGTTTGTTTGTTTGTTTGTTTTTTTTGTCTTTTTTCATGTCCGGCAACGGACCGCAACCCTCAGTGTTGCGCCCGTACCAGACCGGGACCGGCAACGGGATCGCAACCCTCGGTGTTGCTCCCACGCCTCGCTCAGCCAGTGAGCGGGAACCGGTCTGTATGTGGGATCTGAACCCTCAGCGGGAGCGCCGCCGCACTTCCCAAGCGGCGCACTGTAGCAGTGCGCCACCGGGCCGGCCCGCATTTTAAGTTTTTTAAAAGTTGTATCTGTAGTATACGAGAATGTAAATCAAGCTCTATACTCAAAAATTCCTATCTAAAGCCTATATGTATCATTATCATATAAACTCAACATTTTTACAATTAGAGAGAGATACATATTATATGTCATGATATGTATGCAGAACATAATTATAGCTGAAGAGTTACTAAGTCTATATCATATTAAAGTGCTTTAGAATTAATTATATGGAACCAATTACAAATTAAATGCACCGTGTTCTTTGTAATATGATTTCCATTATCTAATGAGAATTTCTGAAGATGACAAATTGATGACTATGATGTCTACTAGTTGCTATTAATAAATTCATGCATGTATGCAATTATTCATTCATTTTTATCCATTTTACTGAGATATAGTTTATGTGCAGCAAATTTCATCCATGCAAAGTAAACAATTCTATGAGTTTTGGCACAGGCACAAACCCATGACACCACTACCACAATAAAGATACAGAATATTTATATCTCCCACAAAAGTTTCCCCATGCATTTTTCAGTAGAGAAGTGTTCCCTCCACCCTCAGCCCCAGTCGGCTACTGACTTGCTTTCTGTCAATTTAGAATAGTTAGAATTTTCTAGAATCGTATATAAATAAAATCATATAACATATATTATTTAATGTTTGGCTTCTTTCAGTCTTAATATAATGGCTTTGAAATTCATGTATGTTGTTGTATGCATCAATGGTTCATTTTATTGCTAAGAAATATTTCATTGTATAACTATACCACATTTTATTTGTCTATGTACATATTTATGGACATTTAGGGTATTTCCAGTTTGGGGCTACTACAAAAAAATTTGAGAATATTCGTGTATAGGAGGAGTTTGTGTGGAATATGTTTTTGTTTCTCTTGAATAAATACCCAGGTACGGAATGACTAAGTCATATAATGGAAGTATGTTTAACTTCTTTAAAAACTGCCAATGCACTTCAGTGTGTGGGTTTTCCTGTTGTTCAACACTCTTGCTAACATTTGGTATTATCAATCTAAGTTTAGCCATAATAATGAGTATGGGTTGCTATCTCATTGTGATTTCAATTTTCATTTCCCTGATGACTAATAATGTTGAGCTCTTTTCTTGTGCCTATTGACCACTCATATATTTTCTTTTGTGAAGTGTATGCTTAAATCTTTTTCTCACTTTAAAATTTAAACTCAGTGACCTCTTTTGATTGAGTTGTAAGAGTGCTTTATATGTTCTGGATACACATCCTTTGTCAGCTATATGCATTGGAAATATTTTCTTCCATTCTATGTCTTGCTTTTTCATTTTCTTAATGGTGGTTTTCAAAAAGCAAAAGTTCTAACTTCCATAAAATCCAGTGTATTTGTTTTTTTCTCTTATGGTCTACACTTTTTGTGTCTAAAAGAAATATTTGCCTACCACCAAGTCGTGAAGATTTTTCTCTTGTGTTTTTCTAAAAGTTTTAAAATTTCAGCTTTTACATTTAGGTCTATGATCCATTTTGAGTTGATTTTTGTGATCTAAGGTACTTATAACATTTTGGAGACAAGGATAAAGAAAATATCCTGTTAGCTTCCAGAAATAAAAATAAAACAAGAATCGTGCAAGGATTCAGAAAATATAACTCTCACACCCTTTCACAGAAGCTAATGAAAGACATGCTCCTGCAAAATACAGGAGAAAACTAAGAAAGAGGAAAGCATATGCTCTAATAAATAGTAGACCTAACTCAGAAATGTGATGAAGAAAAACCTAAGAATGACTGTTGTACACCAGACCTAGAGAGAATCAATCCAGACTGGAGCAAGAGGACAAAAGGAAGATCTAGAAGGAGACCTAAATTTAGCTAAAAGGGGAATATAAGAGACTACACTACCTGTTAGATGAGGGAATATGGGAAAAGAATTAATAAGATACATATTTTTAAAATTGCAACTAAAAAGGCAATTTTTAACTCAAGAGAAAAGACTTGTACAAAAAAGAAACATAATTACAGTATACTAACTGGCTTGTCAAGTAGTCAAACTGATGCAAGTGTGGATTTAACTGAAAGTAGTAATGTAGCTACATTGGAGGGGTGAGGAATGAAGGAAAGAAAAGTGACAACATTGTTGGAAAAACTTTGTCATAATAAAAGAAACTTGTTAGACAATGTCTAAAATGTACAAATTGAGAAAGTGACTATGCTTATTATTTATATATTATGGCAGTGTGGTGGATTGTATAATTGTTCTCAACTCTTTGCTGCCTTCTCAATAGGATTTTGCCTTCCCCTTGACCATATGACTTGCAGTTCCTCCTTGTGGGTGGAGAACACTTCCTGCCCCATTGTCAGGCTTTGTTATATGTCTTGATTGGGCCAATGAAATATAAGCAGAAGCAATAGTGTGCCAGTTCTGCTCAGAAGCTTTGCAAATGTCTGCGTGTGTTTGCCATCGCTTGCCTTCTTTCCTCTGTTTTCAGAATGGCATACCCAAATAGGGGTTACCTTTCAGTCTAAGTGGGTCTCAGAATGAGAAAACATGGGAAACAGAGTCACAGCAGGGTCAGTGTGTTTGCCATCGCTTGCCTTCTTTCCTCTGTTTTCAGAATGGCATACCCAAATAGGGGTTGCCTTTCAGTCTAAGTGGGTCTCAGAATGAGAAAACATGGGAAACAGAGTCACAGCAGGGTCATAGTAGCCCACCTATAGCTGTCAACATGTAACATGAGCAAGAAATAAATGTTTGAGGCTGTAAGATTCTGTAATGTGAGGACTATTTGTTAGTAGAGAAAATCTGACTTATACAAGTAGTAACCAACAGAAGAAACAAGTAAAAATTTGAAAATGGTTGCTTAAAGAAGTAGAAGACAGTTTTTTTAAAATGTAATGTTTCTTGTTACTTTTTATTTTGTAGAAACTACATTCATATATTACTTCGATATATTTTTTTTTAATTTAATCTTTTTTTTTTAAAGATGCCTTCCTTTAAAAATTTGTAAATCAGCATTCTGGTTTATATTAATTCTCTTCTGAGTGAAGTTAGCATGAATCAGTCCTCTGAGCACAATCAGAGGACAAAGAAATGTAACTTCCTGAGCAGCAAAAGTGAGGCTCCCATCAAAGAAATCATGAAACTACAACAAAGATGTACTTTAGCCAAAACATCTCTACCTACCTGAATTCCAAACTCTGTAATGCATGTTAAAATGTAATTGAATATATAAAAGAAGATCTGATACCTGGACAATACTTCTTGAAGGGCTCCAAGCTTTCTAATAGTATAACCACATAAATAGGTTTTTAAGATTTCCTTGATTTGCCCCCTCCACCCAGAAAAACAGGAAAGAGAGGATACCCAGGTTCCTGGGCAAGGAACCATGGGCCACAGCCCCCTCCACCCAGAAGCAGGCAAGAGTGCACAACAAAAACACCACTTCCATATAGGTGTCCCATCACAGCCACTGCCATAGCCCTGACTGCCAAAAACGTGGCTCAATGCCACAGCAGCAGCCACAGCCACTGTGCAGGTGGCCCACCAGACACCCAACTGTATTGACACAGGAAAGTCACCAGCAGAGAATGGAAAAAGAACAGGAAGTCTCTCTTCTCAAAACCCACTCCAGAGTCATAGAAAAAGCAACTGACCTACCAGATGGTCAGATATCAATGTAGAGATACTAGTAATATGAAAACCTAATAAAATATGACACCACCAAAAGAATACAGTAATTCTCAAATACCAGACCCTTTACAGCAGGAAACTCTTGAAATTACTGAGAAGGAATTCTGAGCAACAATCTTAAGAAAACTCAATGAGATACAAGAAGACTCAGTTAGACAACATAATAAAATGAGAAAAAAAAAATCTAGGATATGAAGATGAAATTAACAAAGAAATTAATATCTTAAAAAAGAATGTATCAGAACTCATGTAACTGAAACATTCACTCAACAAAATAAAAAAACACAACTAATAGCTTACGCAGCAGCCTAGAGCAAGCAGAAGAAAAAAATTATGACGTTGAAGATAGTCTTTTCAAAATAACCCAGGTGGATACAAAAAAACGAAAAATTTTGAAAATATAAGAGAGCTAGCAGGCAACCTTGCACACAAACATTTGAATCATGGTTGTTCCAGAAGGGGAAGAGAAAGGAAAGGCATTGAAAGTCTATTCAATGAAACAATAAAGGAAAACTTCCCAGTTATCATGAGAGACAGGGACCTTCAGATGCAGGAGACTCAAAGATCCCCAAACAGATTCAATCCAAAAAGATCTTCTCCAAGACACATTACAGTCAAACTGGCAAAGCTCAAAGACAAAGAAAGAATCTTAAAAGAAGCAAGAGAAAAGCATCAGGTCACCTATAAGGGAGCCCCTATCAGACTAACAGCAGACTTCTTAAAAGAAATTCTACAGGCCAGAAGCAAATGGGATGATATATTCAAAATACTAAAAGAAAAAAACTGCCAGCTAAGAATACTATACCCAGCAAGGCGATCCTTCAGAAATGAGAGGGAAATAGTGTATTTTCCAGACAAACAAAAACTGTGGGAGTTGACCACCACACAACCAGCCCTGCAATAAATCCTCAAGTGAGTCCTACATCTAGAATCTGAAAAACAATAATAACTACCAGGAATACACAACATAAAACAAAATCCACTGGTAGAATAATAATGTAAACAAGAAAGAGAAAGAATCTTACCACCACAAAAAGCCATAGATGACAATGTAATAATGCCCCTACTTTATTTCTGATTTTAGTAATTTCAGTCTTCTCTCTTTTTTCTTTGTCAGTCTAGATAAAGGTTTGCAAATTTTTTGACCTTTTTAAAGAATCAACTTAGTTTTGTTGATTTTCTCTATTGTTTTTTAATTTCCTGTTTCATATATTTCTGTTATAATCTTTGTTATTTCCTACTTATATTTGCTTTTGATTTAGTTTGCTCTACTTTTTCTATTTACTTAAAATAGAAGTTTGCATTACTAATTTGAGATTTTTCTTATTTTTAATATAGCACTTACAAGTATAAGTTTTCCTTTAAGCACTGCATGAGACCTGCTTCCTATAAATTTTGATATGTTGTGCATTGAACTTTATCTCAAAGTACTCTCTAATTTCCTTGTGATTTTTATTTTAACAAATTATTTATTTAGGAGAGTGTTGTTTAATTTCCACACATTTGTGAGTTTTCTAAATTTTCTTCTGTTATTGTGGACAGAGAATATATTTTCTATGATCTTATTCTTCAAAAAAAAAAAAAAGAAAAAGAAAAATTTAAACAAAAAAAAAAGTGGCCGGCCCGG
>NW_007727917.1:226026-242267 GCF_000696425.1 Galeopterus variegatus
CACTCAGAGGCTGGTGAGCCATTGCAAGGGACCCGTGGAGGGACGGCCCATGGGAAGTGCTCGCAGCATGGGCAGTGGGGGAGGCGAGCCCACCGGGAGAACACTGGGACACAGCAAGGACAGCTGATCTGCCCCCCAATCAGCACAAGACCACTCAGAGGAATGCAGAATTGCATGGGGTGCAATTTGATAAAAAAACTCAGGCCCAGATCAGAGATTTTACAGAACACAGATCCACCAGGTCTCTGGAGAGCCAGAAGTACCTATAAGGTCAACCATTAAACCCAGAGCTGCACAAAAAGCCTTCCCTAGGGAAATAGCAGCAAAGTAGCAATCTACCTCAACCACACAGCTCAAATACTGGTTCCCACAGGAAATTCCCCTGTTTTAGAAGCAAGCAAAGGACAAAAAATTAGTTCTGGCCCAGGCACACCACCAGCACTTTGGGGCCTGCCTGGGAACCGGAGGCTTGGATCTGGGGACCAGACCCTACTCCCACTTCCAGGCAAACTGAACCAGTGCCTCGGGGCCAGCCTGGGGACCTGAAGCATGGAGAAGGGGACTGGACCCCCCCACACAACCAGGCACACCATGCCAGCACCTTGGGCCCTGCTCAGGGACCCGGGGTATGGAGTCGGGGACCAGGCCACCCTCCCACAAACAGGCACAACATGCCAGCACCTCAGAGCCCACCCAGGGACCTGGGGCAAGGAGAAGGGGACCAGACCTCTCTCCCACAACCAGGCACACCGTGCCAGAGATTCAGGGCCCACCCAGGGACCCAAGGCATGGAGAAGGGGAACGGACCTCTCTCCCACAACTAGGCACACCACGCCAGCACCTTGGGGCCTGCCCAGGGACCCGAGGCAAGGAGAAAGGGAACGGACTTCTCTCCCACAACCAGGCACACTGAGCCAGTGTTTCAGGGCCTGCCTGGGGAACCGAGGTGTGGAGAAGGGGATTGGACCTCTCTCCCACAACCAAGCACACTGAGCCAGCACCTTGGGGCCCACCCAGGGATCCAGGGTATGTTGTCGGGGACCGGACCTCTCTCTCACAACCAGACACAACATGCCAGCAACTCGGAGCCCACCCAGGGACCTGGGGCAAGAAGAAGGGGACCAGACCTCTCTCCCACAACCAGGCACACCATGCCAGTGCTTCAGGGCCTGCCCAAGGACCTGAGGCATGGAGAAGGGGACTGGACCCCCCTCCCACAACCAGGCACACCATGCTAGCACCTTGGGGCCTGCCTGGGGACCCGAGGCAAGGAGAAGGGGAATGGTCCTCTTTCCCACAACCAGGCACTCTTGCCAGTGCTTCAGGGACCTGAGGCAGGGAGAAGGGGACTGGGCCTCTCTCCCACAACCAGGCACACCATGCCAGCACTTTGGGCCCCACCCAGGGACCCAGGGCATGGAGAAGGGAACTGGACAATTCTCCCACAACCAGGCACACTGAGCCAGCACCTTGGGGCCCACCCAGGGACCTGGGATATGGAGTCAGGGACGAGACCACCCTCCCACAACCAGGTACAACATGCCAGCACCTTGGAGCCCACCTGGGGACCCAAGGCATGGAGAGGGGGACTGGACCCCTCTCCCACAACTAGGCACATGGTGCCAGCACCTTGGGGCCTGCCCAGGGACCAGAGGCATGGAGAAGGGGACCAAACACACACCACAACCAAGCATACCACCAGTGCCAAGGAGCATACCAAAAACAGCACCTCCACGTGGGTGGCCCACCACAGCCACCACAATAACCATGGCTGCTGCAGAAGCAGCTAGACACAACAACCACGCAGATGGTCTGCCAACCACTGAAGTACATTGACACAAGGAGAGTCACCAGCAGAGACAAAGAAAAGAAGAGGATGTCTCTTTCCACTAAACCCATTTCGGAGTGACAGAAGAAGCATCTGCTCTATGATAATATTGGGGGACCCGATCACATCTCTCAGCATTGGACAGATCATCTAGGCAACAAATTAACAGAGTAACCATGATTCTTTCAGAAGGAGAGAAGAAATATAGGGCAATTAGAGGGGGGAGGGGAGGGAATGGGGGGAGGGGAGAGATTGGACAAGGGGCATAAAGAATAATTACGATTTGTAACAATATATATGCTAGTAATATTGATTTAATCAACATATCTCAATGTTCAACCCCAAAAATATGTATAATAAATTTCGATTCAATAAATTTTAAAAATTTTTAAAAAATAAAAATAAAAGGGGCCGACCCAGTGGCGCACTGCTACAGTGCACCGCTTGGGAGCGCGGTGGCACTCCCACCGAGGGTTCGGATCCCACATACAGACCGGTTCCCGCTCACTGGCTGAGCAAGGTGCGGGCGCAACACCGAGGGTTGCGATCCCGTTGCAGACAGAATAATCACAAAAATTCCAAAAATTCCTTGAACTATTTAAGTCAAGGGAACAGATACGATGTGGTGTGGTGGAGTGAAGGGTGTGGAGCGGAACAGGTAAAAGGGCATGAAAATCAACTACAATGTGTTTTGAGAAGTAAAATAAAAATAAAAAATAAAAATAAAAAAAGAAATAATTTTCCAGAGACTGAAAAGAAAAAAAAAATTTATTCATCTCCCTCTGTTGAAATTACTTTGATATTTGCATGCTTTTGGAAGACTTTAGGAAGCTATTTTGAATAAATGTAGAGATTATAAAATGAAATATGTAAATTTTAATGTTTTACATCTCCAGTTTTTGTGAAAAGTTGAAGCCCTACTTTCTACAGAGTATTTTGTTATTCATCTATTATTTAGTTTATGTATTTGTTATTTGAACAAATAAACGTTCATATCCTTAAAAAAAAATTTCCTTAATTTGAACTTTATTCAAAAATCTTATTTCATAACACAGGGTTATATGTTCAATTTTTAAAGATCTTAATGAACAAAAACAGAAAACTATGAGATTATATTTTACCTAAATAAGATAAAATGTATCAAACCATTTAGATATGTCTAGATAGTAGGGGAGTTTAATAAATGTTTATTGAAAAAAAGTATATGAATGAATGAGCTGCAGTATTATTAATATGCTTGCCTTGAGGCTTTGCTCAGCTAGTTAAAAATTTCCATGTGTTCACTAATGAAAGACTTGTAGTAGACAACACAGGTTTATTGTCATTTCAATGAGTCCCTGGTCTGAACATACAATAATGCTGCTATATTTCTTTTTTAAATAAACTGTAATTCACATAGGCCTTGCTCATACCCATAAGCCCAAACTAATGAGGTTTTATGGAGAGCCATATCTCAACAAAAGACAAAATGCACACACATTTCTCCATCACTTCATACTCTCTGAACTAAAGTAGGAACTAAAAAATTTTCTGGTTAAAAATTATCTGTGTCCCCTAAGTGAATCATTGTGCAGTATATGCATGTATTGAAACAACACACTGTACCCCACAAACATGTATATGTAAATGTTAACATTAAATATGTGTATATATATAATATGTGAATAAACTGAGAAACACTGGTTCAAGAAAATTAAACCTACATTGTCACTAAAATATTGAGACCCTTTTCCAGTAAAAGGGATCTCTGCAATACCTGAAAGGCAGTCAAGAGCCTTAGGTTTGTAGTAACTGGTACCATATTCCTTCATGAAGATGAACGTGATGGTGAAGCAGTTCCTTCACAGTACTATTTAGAACAAAAACCACATTCCCACCAGGGCCTACAAGGCCCTGGAAGACCTCAGCCCACCAACTCTGCTTGCCTCATTTCACCTCTTCCCTCTTCTCCAGCTAACAGCATTCTTCAATTCCCCGAAATCTTCATGTTCTTGTCTTCCTTCATGAGAGTCTTAGCACATGCTGTTCCCTCTACCTGGAGTGTTCTCCATCCTCCTAGTTATTTTCTACATATCCTCCCAATTTCAGCTCAAATATCACTTCTTCAGGAGCGTGGTCCCTAACTTCTCAGACTAGTTCAGATCTTTCTATTAAATGTGCTCATTGTCCAGGGTTCAATCCCTGTACCAGCCAACCACCCCCCAAAAAGAAAAACAAAACAAACAAAAAATGTGCTCATTGCCTTCTATACTTTTCTTTCACAACATGTTTCAGTTTTTTTTGTCATAATATATATCATTTTATTAATGAGCACCTCCCCACTAGATTTAGTTCCCTCTCATTTATGAGGCAGGGACTATGCCTAGTTTGTAGACCCAATACGTAGCACAGTCCCTAGCTATTTAAAAGACCAAGTATTTTAAAAATGTGTTACATGCATGAATGAACTAACAAATTAAAGAGCCAACTCTGAAATCAAAATGGAAAATGAAAATCATACCTTGTACAATTTTTGGTGTACATTTTACCAGTGTAATACGTTGTCAGTCATTTTTTTATAAGCCAGGTGGGAAAACGTTACTAAGCTTTAATCACCTAAGGTATATAAGTCACTTACTATTTAAAAATGAACCTGAAGGAAAGCACCAATTGATTTGGGAACAATGGAAGAAAAACATTTTAAATGCCTGTACTTATAGCTTTTATCAGCTGGTAACTTAGGATTCTTTCCCACAAGTTTCACCAGATCATCCTGCTTGCTGCTGTCCTTTGTGTTCACACTAAATTCCCTGATGCATTTGTTGAGATGGCACATAATGAGTAATTAAGAGACATTACATAAATTTATTGCTGTTCAGATTCTGAATATCCTTTTTCACAGATAAATCTCTGTATGTTCCTTATGTGGTATGAAAAGAAGCCAAAGGGACAATGGAAATGAAATCGAAATTTTGCTTATTAATTTCAAATATTGTATATCACACACAATTACCATTTCCTACCTGTTAAAATTATTTAACACCTTTTCTTTGGGAGACAAGTTATATATTTCTAATGTTTAAAATGTTTTTCTTACTCTCTTCATACGTAATGGCAGAAGAAACTGTGAAATTAACATTTACTTGTAAGTATGTATAAAAAAATCTGAACAGACATTTGAGGAGTCATTTTCTCACAGATATATACTTAGATACATAATACAAATGTTTCTTGGGCATTTTGAGCAAATAATCCTTGCCTCTTATAATACAGACTATATTTTTAACTCTTAAAGTCCAGTCAAATAATTTCACTACCTAATTGTGTGATCTACTATTGTCTATCCATTTTGAATCATAGACAAACATAGATATACAACAATATAAAGAAATTACAGGACCACCTAATTTCATACTTGCACTGAAGTCCACAAATGTATTGCATGAAAAGATGTGCAATCACTTACCCTACATACTTCCTGGCAAATATCTGGTCCAAAGTGAGTAAAAATCCCATACACAAAAAAATAAGAGAAAAACTAAACAAGATTTTTTTTCCCATCAAGAAATGAATCAGTTTCTTCAAACCAAGCACATCTACTAATTCAAAAGTGCAAACAGAGCAGAGGCAGTACTTTTCATGCCATGTGACTGACAGCATAGTCGACCAATAAAAAGACAGCATTCCTAGGATGCATTACGTAGGGGAGCAGAAGGGAGGGGCCTGACAGTGTTTGATTTAGAGTATAGAGTGAAAACAATATTTAGTTTTTTAGCTATCTATCTCATTGAAAGATTACTAGGGAGCAGATTTTTAAAGAGAATACATTTACCAGTTAAGCTCTCTTTACAAACTTGCATTGTTTTGGTACTGTCATGTAACTCATAATAAGATTTTCATAGCACGTTTCAGGAAGCTATTAAATTCTCCCCCAAATCTACGAAGTATATATGTTACATGCATTTTTTAGGTGGGTAAATAAATAAAAATCTCTGGAACATACTTAAATTTATATGTACGTCCTAGCTGACATTTTCGTGTTGATTTCAAGACTCTCCATTTGTTGAGAGATGCGGAATTGTAATGGTCAAGAGCACTAGCTTTGGGGTCAGACAACACTCAAATGCATGCCCAGCTCCAGCCCTCACCAGCTGGCTGTAATTTTCCCTCCTGAGCTTTTTTTCCCTCATCTCAAGACTGGAGACAAAAGTACTTCAAGAATTGGTATGAAGATTAAATGATCGCAGATGAAAAAGATTCTTCGTATTTCAGTGCTTAGCTAAATAAAAAAATACCTATTGCTATTCCTTCTTTAACAGCTTCCACTCCCACCTCGCTACCCCCGAAAAACAAACAACAAAATCCGTAAGAGTTGTTTTACATTAAAAAAATAATAATAATAATAAAAATGCCATATTAGGGCTGGCCAGTTAGCTCAGTTGGTTAGAGCATGGTCACCAAGGTCCAGGTTCAATCCCTGTGGCCAGACACAAAAAACTAAACTAAAATAAAATGCTACAATAAAGAAAATCCTCCAAAATGAGAGTGTCAGCATTTGGGGCACTTAGAAACCTTTCTTTACTAGCAATCTACTGGTAGCTGAAAAGCACTATTTGTTAAGTGATATTTCAGAGAAATGATGGATTACAGGAAGGCTGGGGACTTGGCTCTGAGGATCCTTTCCCCTTCCTCACCACCAGCTTTGCACGCACACACCACTTTCTCCAAACGTGGCACTAGAGACCCCTATAGAAAACGAGGAGAGGAGAGAAAGCACTATGACTGCTGGAAGTGGGGGGATGCAAAAATAAGGAAGAAAGTTACTAATAAAAATTGTAAAATAAAGGTCATTGGCCTTAAATGTGGTCTTTCCATGACCCATCTTATTCCCACTTCCCCTCATGCTTTCTTTTCTTTTCCCTTTTCTTACATTTCACCCAAGTTTCTCTCTTCATCTTCCCTTTTGTCTTTCTGTCCTTCTCCTGATTCTATGAAATTTCAAGTAACAAGACAGGTCTGGACAGGAAGAGTTTAGTCTTGGGTAGGTTTGACAGATGCACTAATGGATACCCAGTTAAAATTTTAATTTCAGGAAAACAACAAATAATTTTAATATAAGTATGTCCCATCCTACATTAAAAAATAATTCATTATTTATTTGAAAACTAAATTTAACTGGGCATCTTGTATTTTTATTTGCTAAATCTGGCAATCCTAGTCAGGGACTATCTGCTACTGAAACTTCAATGTGTGTCCAAATCACATGGGATTTTGTTAAAATGCAGACTGACTCAGTAGATCTGGGGTGGGGTGTGGGATTCTACGTTTCTCACAAGCTTACAGATGATGCTGATGCTGCTGGCCAGAGGACTGCCCTTTGAGTAGCAAGGATCTAGAACAGCATTGTTCAATAGAAATATGAGAAGAGCTATGCATGTGATTTTAAATTCTCTAGTAGCCACATTGAAATAAGTAAAAGTAAACAAGTGGAATTAATTTTAATAATATTTTTATTCAACCTAATACATCTAAAATACTATCATTTCAAACCTAATCAGTTTTTAAAATAATTACTAGGATATTTTACATTCCTTTTATGCCCTAAGTCTGAAATCTGGTGTATAATTTAACCTTACAACACATTTCCATTCAGACTAGCCAAATTTCAAGTGTCAAGTAGCCACACATGGCTAGTGACCACTCCTTCAGCTGCCAGGGCAATACCTCACGGTCTCCGACAGCAGTAGCAGCAGTGCATGCTCCTCAGATTCTTGGTCAGGAGGAGGTGAGAGCCCAAACCCATGAATATCCTGCAGGGAGACAATAATGGTTCTGTGAACACTGAGAAACCATAGTGTTAGTCCTTTAGTGGTTATCGAGTAAGAATCCTTCATGGAAATATGCTTAGGTTACATTTTCACAAGCACACACACAATTTTTAATTTTAAATCAAGTATAATTTTAAGATATTTTATGTCTTAATGGTCCTAAAATTTTAACATAGCATTCTTTCTGTTCTTGAAATATTCTACCACTTGGTTAAGAATATTCAAGGCAGAATAATTAGTAGCTGATAGGTTTCACACATGTATTTTGGAATAGAAGTCACACTTAAAGATGTGATTGTCTGAGAATCGCTCATCTTGTGACATTGGAGGAGAAAAGCGATAACAAGAAAAAATGCTAATAGGTTATCCTGCAGGCTGCAAAGCACTAGGGTATCACCTGCCTGACACAGTATCTGCCAGCTCAGATTGCTGAGGAGTCTCTCAAGAATTGAGAAGGATCTTACCCACTTATAAGTCAACAAGTTAGCCTGCCAGTTTCATAGAAGCTGGCAGAAGACACAAGACTTCTGAGTCAGAGACAAAGGACTTTATTACTCACCACACAGCAAGTGGCATGAGCATCAGTGTATTTGTGTCAGTTCCCCTTGCCCATGGAGCAACGCAGGTAGGCCCAGATGGATGCTTGTACAAACAGTGGGCTTCATTTCAGGACAGATACCCTGAGCTTAAGGAATCCCAATCTTCTATAATCGGTATTAAGCCTACCTGTCCTTTGTTTGCTCTGGAGAGAAACACTATCTCTATTTTCCAAGGCTATAAGCAAAACTACACTTTGCTTGAAAAAGGGTACTATTCTTACCATTCAAAACTGTTTGCTATTCAAACATCCTAGAAAAGATATTCCATAACAAAGAACAGTTAGTGACTCACTCACACTATATACAGAAAATGCAGAGGCACAGGGAAAATTTTCCCTGAACAGTCTGAGAGAACAGGAAGTTGTACATCCATGCTGCCTTCTTTTCAACAGAAAAGAACTCGGGTTTGCTTCATTTTCTGATTTACTATATTTTTCTAAATAAAATGTTACCTGAAATTTTGAATATCAAAAATCTATCTTCCTATAATCATATATAACCATGTAGAACTGTGTTCCCACAGGAAAAAAAAATGAATCAAACTTAGGAATTTTAATATTTAACTTATGGAGCATTTAGCAAGAACACAGTCTCTATTCATTCAATGCTCTCAGACCAGAAATTGCATTACAGGGGTTCCCCTTTATCCTTGGGTCTTACCCAAGACCCCAGTGGATGCCTAAAACTGTGAATAGTACCAAACCCTGTATATGCTACGCATGAATTTCTTTTTCCTTCTTCATAATTTCACAGAAAAGTTGTTTGTACCATAGATCTTAGAACAATGTCAGCATACAGTCTTTTTTCTTTCCTTATTAATTCAACAACTTTCACCTTTTCACTTAAAGGAAGCACTTTACAACTTCTCTTTAGCATATCTGAATTGCCAGCATCACTACTCTTGCTCACTGGGGCCATTATGAAGTAAAATAAGAGTCACCTGAGCACAAGCAATGCAGTACTATGACAGTGCAACAGTCAATCTGATAACCCGGATGGCTACTGAGTGACCAATGCCAGGTACTGTCTACAGCATGGACATGCTGGACAAGGGGACAATTCACATCTAGGAGGGATGAAGCAGGAAGGCACAAGATTTCATCACGCCGCTAAGAATTTATGAATTGTTTATTTCTGAAATTTGCCATTTAATATTTCTGGACTGCAGTTGACTGTCAGTAACTGAAACCATGGAAAGCACCTCGGATGAGGGGAACCACTGTAGTCAAATGTTTAAATCAATTATAATGATCTTTTCACAGTGATTCAAAATCAGAATCCATCTACTTCCTGCAAAGTTCTGCATGACATGGTCACTGCTGGTCACCCGCACGTCATTGATGCCAGCTCCTCCTCCTGACCATGTTCCAGGCACACTGGCTTGCATTCCACTTCTCAACACCCTCAAAACATCAAGCTCTTTTGCACCTCAGTGATTTCACCCATACCATTCCCTCTGTGAGGCTGACCTCACGCCTCTCTAACTCTCCCTGCATTCTGTTTGCTTTCATCATAACATATATCACAATTTGCACTGAGACATTTAATTTCATGTTTACTTACATATGCTGTGTTTCCTCATCAGAAGGCATGCTCCATGAAGGCAAGGACTGTCTGATTGACTAATACACACATAGAGCCCCAGTTGGTGCTTAATAGAATGCACAGAATGAATGAATGAATGAACCTATCAAAACATGACACATAACTAATTCCCACTTCATGGCACATGGTTATGACTCTCAGGGCCTGATTCTTTAGGCAACCGTAACTGGAAAATCAAAATCAATTAATTCAAGGACTGTATTCCACAGAATTCAGTAACTCAAAAATGGAAATGGACAATAACCAGGTTATACCAATTTACTCTAAAATACAATATGTACACCTGCAGCTTGTGGGGGGGGGTTGGGGGGATATAACTCTTTATCAAGCTCAGATCCTAATTGCTACTATGATTCCTACCAATTTTTATCAAATTTACTTCTGAGTTGATTAAAATCAGAATAGTAAATCAAATAGTTATATGTGCTTTTAATTTAAATGTTAATGTGTCTCACTTTAGGTTTCCTTTTGACTCCTTGGAACACAGATTAGTGGCACATATTTACATTCCAGGTTGCTCAAGCTAATCTGAAACAGGAGTCCTGCTCTTGCATAGATTTGTCCATTCCACAAACATGACTAGTGCTGTGATACAGTAAGACAAGGTAAAAATACACAGTTCTTATACCCCAAGATATTCCCAGCCCAGTAATGTGCAGAAATGTAAACACACAGTTGCTGTGGTAAACCCCTATGAGATGTTCACCCAGCAAATCAGTGACTTTCTTTGAGGTCAGACCCACCTTTACCCTAGGCAATGGCTGATTAAACGAAGGGGACAGAGACGCAGGTATATAATAAAGAGGCAAGAGACTTTGATATGGGTTTCTATTACTTGCAGTGCAAAAGAGCCTTCATTGGAAGGATTTGCTAAATGATACGTTTAGTGTGGTAACAGGCATGAGCTAGGATGGGAGGACTGAGGATCGGGGAGAGCCTCACAGACCCAGGTCCTAGGGAGGGAACGGCCTCCACCACCCTCAAAAATGCTTTCACCAGGTACCTGCAGGGTCCCCACCTCAACAGAGACAGGAATCGGAGTTTTAATTCACTGAAATAAAACTCATTTTGAGAAAATGTGCTATGTGATGTTGCCTTATACATGAGGCCACCATTTACAACAAGAGCAAAATGGATTTTTTGGACAGAAATTAACCAGCACACTTATTAGTTTCAAAGACAGCAATATATACAACTACCAGGTAACAAATCCAAGACGTTATTTTCCAAATAATTAACATGAACTTGGAAATTTAAACTTAAAACCCACCTACGTAAATTTCAAAATTTATGAACACATGAGCACATTATTCCATAGTATGCAAAATAACCATTTCTGTGAAGTGGTTACAGATTCATTCATTCTGGTTATCCTCATAATCAGTAATGACCGCTAGAACCAACAAAATCAAGAAGCAGTTTTCTCAAACAGTAGAAAAATTACTGCTGTCCTTTTGTGTAGCTGTATAAATCCAGAACCCCCTCACATCTTCTTTTCTTCCTCTCTTCATCTATTTCTTTCCTTTCCTCTCTTGCTCTTTCCTTTCAATTCAAAATTTTGTTTTACATTAAAGACATTAAGCAGTAAAATTTTAATAATATAAAATGCCCCAAATTTTGCATATTTACTTTCATTGTTTTTATACTTATATATTGTGATCACTTTCATATTATATTTAAATAACCTAGAAATAATCTTGGTAAATCCTTTTACTGTGGAATGCAAGGGCTGAAAGGATCACCCTCTGCCATTCCCCATCACCAAAGATCAGCTGGTCCTCACTGAACTCGTACACAGCACAGATCTGCTCCATCTATCCAATTCTTAAATCACTCAGGGGGAGGAGATTCTAAAACTTAATATTCCATTGCACTGAGGAAAATTATCTTTATTTCCTAGTGAGAAAGATTATCTTTCTTTTCTTATAACTCAAAGGTCCTTACTGAAATAGAAGCCTATTTTCCTTTGGTTCTCAGCCAAACTGGAGAACACCTGGAGAATAACTTTTAATATGCATATTAAAATTATAGCTCTCTTCCAAGAAATTCACAAAGGGCATCAAAAAACAGCTTTATCAATTCCCCCTAGATCCCACAGAGGCTTAATTATAATAACAGAATTTTAAAGATCAAGCCTGAATATTAGTAAGATTATATGGCAACACACACGTACTTCTTCAGTTCCACCTTGGAATGGATGTGAGAAGAAACAATCACTGCACCAAACAGAAGCTAGAATGAGAGTATAAGAAATGTTATTCATTTTGGATAAAGGAAAAATTGTGTTTAATAATTTACTCAGGTAAAACGAAGCCCTCAACATTCATCACTAGTAGTCACAAAGAGGATGCGGTCATCGGTCTTACTCTCACTGCTTGTTCATTTTCACTAAATCTGTTATTTTAACTTCCCACATTTCCATAGCAACTGCTGCCTCAATTTTTATGGCTAAAGCATTAGGAATTATTTCTAACTATTCTAAATGCTCTAATATTAATTGTCAACCTTTGATTTCTAATTACTGTAAATGCTCCAATATCAATTTGTAACAATTGCCAATCAATTGTTAAAATATTTGGCTCTCCCTCCCAAAAAGCTAACTTCTCCCCAGTGTTGTATAAAGTATCAGTATCACCCATGACCTATAACTCCTCATGAACTAATCTTTCTTCTTAGTTGGGGGTTCGAGGGGGGTGTCTCTAGAAAAATCAAATAAAAATGTCTCTCTACCCCAACTGAGATATAAGTCAAGAGGTAAGACAAGCAGTGGCCCAAATACCACCTGTATTGCTGTGAAAGGCTCAGATGGAAACAAAGCTTAGCACAGAGTCCAAGAAGACAAACATGGCAGTACTGGCCTCTCAGAAGGGAAGAGAGGCCTGCCCAGAAAGAAATAGAAAACATGTGCTCTGTGGGCACACTGGGTCCCAAAAAAGGAAAAAGGGAAAAGCCGAACATGCCCAAGACTATTCTTCCTAAATGTACCACAAACGTCAACAATCCTCACCTTGCATGGAATGAGTAAAGTGGAGACAGAAACCAGGAAGAAAATTTACCAGGAAAGAGGCAAAATTGTTCTCCTTCTGGCTTACACTCCCCCAGTATCGCAAGAGCTACTAAATAGGATTCTTTAATACAAAGTGTTTCTTGCTTTTAATATACCTCTAACAACCCAAAGATAACAGATTGCAACTTACAATAAAAATATTCTCATCTTAACAACTACAATCCTCTGGTTTTCCTGGTGTTTTGCTGGCTAGAAAATGATTATCCACCTATTTTGTGCCTTATTAGCTTAACATTCATTAAAATTTTTTCTAAACTTAAAAATCAAAATTTTGCCTTATAACTAATCTGAAAAGTTACAAACATGTTCTGATGAAACAGTTTCCTCTTTGTAAAATGGAGCTAATAATAGCACCTGCTGTATAGGTATTGTTTTGAGGATTAAAAGAAATTATACGTGTGAAATCCTTAGCAATTGTTACAGGGCAAACTGAACTGACACCATCTTGTGCCCCGCCTGCCATATTGTCTCCTGTTTAATCTCATTCCTTCATTTCACTGATCAGTTATAGATTAACCTTAGGGCAAGTGTAAGGGAAACATAAGATTTAGGGGGTAGATGACTTATTCCAATTCCAGGCATCAGCTAGTCTGTACACAGCATCACAAGCCCCTTGATTCACAGATCACAGGAAACTTTTTTTTCCCACATATTGTAAGATTTATTGTCTTAACCATTTTAAAGTGTACAGTTCAGTAGTTCTGACTATATTTACAATGTTGTGAAACAGATCTCTCAAACTTTTTCATTTTGCAGAACCCAAAGATGAAATGGGTATTTTAATATACCCATTAAACAACAAATCCCCTTTGCCCTATCCCCAACTCCTGGTAACCAGCATTCTACTTTCTATATCTGTAAATTTGGCTACTTTAGATACCTCTTAAAAGTGAAATCATATACTACCTGTTCTTTTGTGACTGGCTTATTTCACTTAGCATAATGAAATACTAAATCCTTAAGTTCATCCATGTTGGAGTATTTGATAGGATTTCCTTCCCTTTTAAGGCTGCATGGTATTCCATTGTTTCTGTATACCATATTTTGTTTAGCCATTTATCCCCAGTAGACTCTTGGGTTACTTCCCCCTTTTGACTATTGTGAATAATGCTGCTATGAACATGGGTGTGCAAATATCTCTTCAGGACCCTGCTTTCAATTCTTTGGGACATATACCCAAAGGTGGGGTTGCTGGGTTGTATGGCTGTTCTATTTTTAATTTCTTGAGTAATTGCCATACTTTTTCTGTAGTGGTTACACCATTTTACAGTCTTACCAACAATGTTCTGACTTCTCCACATCCCCACCAACATTTGTTATTTTTTGTTTTTGTTGGTAGTAGCCATCCTAATGGGTATGAGGTGATATCTCATTATGGGGTTTTTTTGTTTGTTTGTTTGTTTGTTTTAATTTTTATTGAATCAAAATTGATTATACTTATTTTGGGGGTTCAGCGTTGAGATATGTTGATCAAATCAGTATTACTAGCATATATAGTTACAAATCATACTTATTCTTAATGCCCCTTATCCAATCTCACCCCATCCCCCTCCCCCTCCCACCACTGATAACCCTAGATTCCTTCTCTCTTTCTGAAAGAATAATGGTTACTCTGTTGATTTGTTGCCTAGATGATCTGTCCAATGCTGAGAGGTGTGATCAGGTCCCCCAATATTATCATATAAAAGATGCTTCTTCTGTCACTCTGGAATGGCCTTTGTGGAGAGAGACATCCTCTTCTTTTCTTTATCTCTGCTGGTGACTCTCCTTGTGTCAATGACTCCAGTGGCTGGCGGACCATCTGCATGGTGGTTATGGCATCTAGCCACTTTTGCGGCACCCATGGTTACTGTGGTGGCTGTGGTGGGCCACCCACAAGGAGGTGATGTTTTTGGCATGCTCCTTGGTGCTGGTGGTATGCCTGGTTGTGGGAGGAGGGTCCAGACCCCAGCTCCATACCTTGAGTCCCCGGGTGGGCCCCAAGGCACTGGCACAGTGTACCTGGTTGAGGGTAGGGGATCCAGTCCCTGACTCCATCCCATGGGTCCCTGGGTGGACCCCAAGGCACTGGTGGTGTGCCTGGTTGTGGAGAGGGCTCTGGTCCTCAGTTCCATGCCTCTTGCCCCTGGGTGGACCCAAGGTGTTGGCTGTGTGTCTGAGCCAGAAATAATTTTTTTATCCTTTGTTTACGTCTAAAGTGGGGGAACTTCATGTGGGGACCAGTACTTGAGCTCTGTGGTTTAGCTAAATTGCTGCTTTGCTGTTGCTTCCGTAGGGAAGGATTTTTGTGCAGCATAGGTTGTAATGGTTGACTTTATAGGTACTTCCAGCTCTCCAGAGACTCAGTGCACCTGGGTTGTGCAGTAACTCTGATTTGGGCCTGAGTGTTTTCATCAAACTGAACCCCATACAATTCTGCATTCCTGACCAGTCTCCTCTGAGTGGTCCTATGTTGACTGGGGTGCAGGTCAGCTGCCCTTACTGTGCCCCAGTGTTCCCCCGGTGGGTGTATCTCCCCCACTGCCCGTGCTGCAAACACTTCCTCTGGGGCAGGCCGTGCACCCGTCACTTGGGATGACTCACCAGCTTCTGAGTGGCTCCTTTTCTTCAGTTGTTGTGGCTCCTCACTCCTATGTGGGTCCACGGGAACCCTGTTAGTGGTCTTGCTGGCCTGGGGGCCACCAAGGCCCTCTTCTCCCCTGCTGCTTCCAAGCAACTCCATGCGAAGGGCACAGCTGCAGCTTTTGTCAGCTCTTGCTCCATGTGCTCAGCAGATCCAGCCTGAAAGTGGCTGCAGCATGAAATGGTCAGAGCAGTTTTTCTTCCTTTCACTGTGGCTTCTCCCGCCATCAGGCACTCCATAGGTCTTACCTTCTCTTCCCCTGAGCTCTAGTGACCCCAGCTTTGCTGTGGTTGCTTTTTTATATAGCTGTAAATTGGTTGATTTCTGGGAGAGAGTGACACTGGGGACCATCTATTCCACCATTTTGACCAGAACCTCAGGAAACTTATTTTTCTTAAGCTATTTCTCTGAAGTTATTTTGATTAACCCTGCTTTTGCTGTATAAGCATTCCAGAAAAAGAGAGAGCTCTCATCTTCTGTAAACATCTGATTCTTTGCTGTGTGCAACTTTCCCTGAATGTAAATTAACCTTTAATAAAATGCCTTGTAAACTATATGTATTTGCCAACTCATTCTTCTCTCTGAAAGCTTCTTCCCAGTTTGGAGGGCATTATGCTCTAACCCTCTCCTCACATAACTGTAGTGCCAACCAGGAGCAAACAGAACAAAAGCAAGTATGGGTAAGAAGGATGTGATAGGGGATAGTCCCTTT
>NW_007727917.1:243992-247743 GCF_000696425.1 Galeopterus variegatus
GGAAATTCACCGAGAGACTATATTCTTTGCTATAAAGCCATAATCGACAAATTTTTAAAAGCTGATATCAAAAAAGTACATTCTTACACCATAATGGAATTAAACTGGAAAATAATAACATAAATATTTGGAAAATTTTCAAATATTTGATAATAAGTAACACATTTCTAAATCCATGAGTCAAAGAGGAAACCAAAAGGGAAATTAGTAAATATTTTGAATTGAACTAAAACTAAAACATGACATACCAAAACTCACGGCATGCAGCTCAAGCAGTGCTTAGGGGGATATTTATACCATTAAATATATTAGAAAAGAACAAAGGTTTCAGGTCAATGACTATAGTGACTGACCATAATTTCATGTTGCCTCAGCATCCATTTTGAATATAAGTTGGACTTTCTCATACCAGAAGCAGGGCTTAGTCACCCTTGACACAGTTTCTAGTTACTTACCATTTTCCAGATCCTCAGTGTAGTCAATCCAGATTTCTAATTTATCCACCTACCCCTGTTGACCACTTCCCCAAGGAACAGTTAGATACAACCCCTTGACTTGCTCCATTGACCCCCACACTGAACTACACACATGCCACAGTGACCACCTCTCAGTCACAGTGTGACCCCACAGAACTCATGCCTGCTTGCTTTAAACCCACTAATTAGAACTCCCCATGGGAAACCTGTTTGGGTAACACCCTGAACCCAAATAAAGGTTTTAGTTCCACAGGTCCTCTTTCTCTTTCTCCCCACCCACTGGTTGAGCATGTGTGTCCCGGGTGGCTTCCCCCATTCCTGTTGCCACAATGTGTGCTGCTTTCTTCTCTCTAGGTTCTATAAAGTAGTAAAACTACTTGTTATTTCATGTTTTGTTGTACTGCCTCCTCTGTGTCTTACCTGATGGATACACCTGAGCCATACTTCTAGTCAGGGCTCTCCTATAGCATGGCTGTCTTGGTAGGAGTAAACTGAACACAGGTCAAATGAGAGCCACAAGGGTACCTGCCAGTATAAACAAGATTTGTGCCAGACACTTAGGCACAGGCTGTCCACCAGGATAAAGGAGTATCCTTTGTAAAGCATGCTATAAATATCCATGACCACCTCCTCTGGATCCACATCAGGGCAGGGCTAGAATTTATAGCCACTGTTCAGAGAGACCTCAAGACCAAATTAGAAAGAATTTACAAAACAATGACCTAATCTCCTGCTTTAATAAGCAAGAAAAAGAAGAGCAAATTTAAATACAAAACGACAACAAGAAAGTAAATAATAAAGATAAGATCAGAAATCAATGACACTGAAAACAGAAAAACAAGAGAAAATGAATAAAACCAAAGGCTTGTCATTTTAGTAGAACAATCAGAATGGCAAACTTCTAGCTAATCGTGATGGCTAATTTTATGTGTCAACTTAACTGGCCATTTTAAATTCCCAGATTTAAAATGTTCGCTTTCCTGCATGTATCTGTGAGTGTGCTTTTCTGGGTATATCTGTGAGGGTGTATCTGGATGAGATCAGCATTTGAACTGGTGTACTCAGTAAATGAGACTGCCCTCTCCAGTGTAGCTGGGTATCATTCAATATATTGAGGGACTGAATAGAACAAAAACCAAAGGAAGGAGGAATTTACTCCTTTTTCCTGTGTTACTGTTTGAGTTGGAACTCTTATCTTCTCTGGCCCTTGGTCTGGGATTTACACCATCACTGGCCCCAGTCCTCAGGCCTTCACACTCAGACTGAATTACACAACCAGCTTTTCTGGGTCTCCAGCTTGCAGACAGCAGATCATGGGACTTCTCAACCTCCATAATGGCATGACCCAATTCCTCATGACAAATCTCCATATATATATTCATCCCAGTGGCTCTATTTCTCTAGTGAATCCTGACATTTCAATACACTAACCAAGGAAAGAGAGAGAGAAAAGACACAAATTACTAATGTCAGAAGTGAAAGATGAGACATCACTATAAATTCATGGATACCAAAAAGATAATAAAATAATATTACAAACAGATTTGTGCCCATAAATTTGACAACTTAGATGAAATGCACAAATTCCTTGAAAGGAACATACTACCAAACCTCACTCAAGAAGAAATAACTTGAATAGTACCATACCTACTAAATAAATTGAAGTCATAGTTAAAACACTTCCAACAACAAAATATATATACATTCATATGAAGGTTCTTCAAAAATTCATGGAAAGATTTGTATTATCTTTTAATTCTATTTTTCCATGAACTTTTTGAAGTGCCCTCATACACACACACACACACACACACACACACACACACACACACACACACACACACAATAAANATACACACACACACACACACACACACACACACACACACACACACACACAATAAAATGTCCTAATTGATTGTATACTTTAAATATATGCAGTTTATTGCAGCTTTATGGAACAATTTTGAAAACTAGGATAAAATGGACAAATTCCTAGAAACATGACTTACCATATCTGACATAAGAAGTCACAGTTCTATGAATATTTTTGTAACTATTAAAGAGACTTGGGCTATGGTTGATATTCCCACAAAGAAAACACCAGGCCCCAATGGTTTTACAGAATGTTTTACCAAACTTTCATGGAACAAACCATCCCAATTTTATATTAACACTTCCAGACAACAGAAATACTTCCCCACCTAATTTTAAGGCCAGCATAAGTTATACCATAATCAGACATGATGAATCTTTTCAAATGTTATGAACATACATGCTTCTTTCTCTGTAATATGCCTATTTATGCCTTTTACTGTGTTTTCATTGAATTATTTGTTCTTGTTAGGTGCAAATTTTCACAAATATTTATCTTTTGTCAGTTTTGTGACTGAATATCAACTTTCAGTTTGTAACTTGTCTTTTTACTTTCTTTCAGATTTTTTGATGAATGGAGGTTCTTAATTTTAAAATGGTCAAACCTACCATTCTTGTCTTGTTTAGAAATATTTTTCTGGGGCTGGACCGGTGGCGCACTGCTACAATGCGCCGCTTGGGAGCGCGGCGGCGCTCCCACTGAGGGTTCGGATCCCACATACAGACCGGTTCCCGCTCACTGGCTGAGCGAGGGGCGGGCACAGCACTGAGGGTTGCCGGTCCCGGTCCAGTACGGGTGCGACACTGAGGGTTGTGGTCTGTTGCCGGACACGAAAAAAGGAAAAAAAAAAAAAAAAAAAAGAAATATTTTTCTTTCCCAATTTAAAAAAGATACTTGTCTTTGCTTTTTACTGAGAATTTAAAAGTTTTGTCGTCAATATTTAAGCTCTTGTTCTATCAGCAGTTGGTTTTTGTTTATAGTGAGATAGTGATCCAATTTAATTTCGGTAATCACTTTTTTGTGCAGCTCCACCTTTTAAAAAATTTATTATTAATATTTTTAATTGACAAAAATTGTACTTATAGTGTAAAACATGAAGTTTTGAAATGTGTATACATTGCAGAATGGCTAACCACACAAATTGACATATGCATTACCTCACATACCACTTTTTTGTGGTGAGGACACTTAAAATCTACTCTTAACTATTTTCAAATACACAATACATTTGGGCCGGCCCGGTGGCGCACTGCTACAGTGCGCCGCTTGGGAAGTGCAGCAGTGCTCCCGCCGAGGGTTCGGATCCCACATACAGACCAGCCGCTCACTGGCTGAGCGAGGTGCGGGGGCAACACCGAGGGTTGTGATCCCGTTGCCGGTCCCGGTCTGGTACGGGCGC
>NW_007727917.1:248743-262339 GCF_000696425.1 Galeopterus variegatus
ATGGAAAGATTTGTATTATCTTTTAATTCTATTTTTCCATGAACTTTTTGAAGTGCCCTCATATACACACACACACACACACACACACACACACACACACACACACACACAATAAAATGTCCTAACAGCTTTATGGAACAATTTTGAAAACTAGGATAAAATGGACAAATTCCTAGAAACATGACTTACCATATCTGACATAAGAAGTCACAGTTCTATGAATATTTTTGTAACTATTAAAGAGACTTGGGCTATGGTTGATATTCCCACAAAGAAAACACCAGGCCCCAATGGTTTTACAGAATGTTTTACCAAACTTTCATGGAACAAACCATCCCAATTTTATATTAACACTTCCAGACAACAGAAATACTTCCCCACCTAATTTTAAGGCCAGCATAAGTTATACCATAATCAGACATGATGAATCTTTTCAAATGTTATGAACATACATGCTTCTTTCTCTGTAATATGCCTATTTATGCCTTTTACTGTGTTTTCATTGAATTATTTGTTCTTGTTAGGTGCAAATTTTCACAAATATTTATCTTTTGTCAGTTTTGTGACTGAATATCAACTTTCAGTTTGTAACTTGTCTTTTTACTTTCTTTCAGATTTTTTGATGAATGGAGGTTCTTAATTTTAAAATGGTCAAACCTACCATTCTTGTCTTGTTTAGAAATATTTTTCTGGGGCTGGACCGGTGGCGCACTGCTACAATGCGCCGCTTGGGAGCGCGGCGGCGCTCCCACTGAGGGTTCGGATCCCACATACAGACCGGTTCCCGCTCACTGGCTGAGCGAGGGGCGGGCACAGCACTGAGGGTTGCGATCCTGTTGCCGGTCCCGGTCCAGTACGGGTGCGACACTGAGGGTTGTGGTCCGTTGCCGGACACGAAAAAAGGAAAAAAAAAAAAGAAAGAAAGAAATATTTTTCTTTCCCAATTTAAAAAAGATACTTGTCTTTGCTTTTTACTGAGAATTTAAAAGTTTTGTCGTCAATATTTAAGCCCTTGTTCTATCAGCAGTTGGTTTTTGTTTATAGTGAGATAGTGATCCAATTTAATTTCGGTAATCACTTTTTTGTGCAGCTCCACCTTTTAAAAAATTTATTATTAATATTTTTAATTGACAAAAATTGTACTTATAGTGTAAAACATGAAGTTTTGAAATGTGTATACATTGCAGAATGGCTAACCACACAAATTGACATATGCATTACCTCACATACCACTTTTTTGTGGTGAGGACACTTAAAATCTACTCTTAACTATTTTCAAATACACAATACATTTGGGCCGGCCCGGTGGCGCACTGCTACAGTGCGCCGCTTGGGAAGTGCAGCAGTGCTCCCACCGAGGGTTCGGATCCCACATACAGACCAGCCGCTCACTGGCTGAGCGAGGTGCGGGGGCAACACCGAGGGTTGTGATCCCGTTGCCGGTCCCGGTCTGGTACAGGCGCGACACTGAGGGTTGCGATCTGTTGCCGGTCACGAAAAAAGACAAAAAAAAAAAAAAATACACAATACATTCTTATTAAGTATAGTTGCCATGTTATACATTTTGAACTTATTCCTCCTAACTGAAATTTTTATCCTTTGACCACACAACATCTCCCCAGTCCCCCACAGCCCCAGTCCCTGATAATCACTATTCTACTCTCTGCTTCTATGAGTTTGACTTTTTTAGATTCCACATGTAAGTGAGATCATGCAGTATTTGATTTTTTTGTGACTGGCTTATTTCACTTAACATCATTAATTGGAAGAGACTATCCTTTCCCCCAACTGTGTTTTGACATCTTTGTCAATAATCAGTTGACTGTAAATTTGTGAATTAATTTCTGGGCTCTCTATTCTGTTTCACTGATCTATGTAACTTTTTTTAGCCAATATCATGCTGTTTTAATTACTACAGCTTTGTAATATATTTTATATCAGGTAGGGTGACGCATCCAGTTTTGTTCTTTTTGCTCAAGATTGTATTAGCTATTCGGGTCTTTTGTAGTTCCTTACAAATTTTAGGTTTGCTTTATTTCTGTCTATGAAAAATGTCATTGAAATCTTGATAGGGACTGTATTGAATCTGCAGATCATTTTGGATAGTATAGACATCTTAACAATATTAATTCTTCCAATCCATGAATCGGATATCTTTTTATTTATTTGTTTGAAAAAATTCTTCAATTTCTTTCATCAATGTTTTACAGTTTTCAGTGTTCAGATGTTCAGATCCTTCACTTCCTTGGTTATAGTCCTAAGTATTTTGATTTTTTGTAGCTATTGTAAATGGGGTTGTTTTCTTAAATCCTTTTTCAAATGGTTTGCTGTTAGTGTACAGAAACACTACTGATTTTTATATGTTGATTTTATATCTTATAATTTTACTAAATTAATTCATTAGTTCTAACAGTTTTTGGTAGAGTTTTTAGGGCTTTCTATACACAAGATCATGCCATCTGCAAATAAAAACAATTTAATTTCCTTTACAATTTGGATGCCTTTTGTCTTCACTGATGGCCTTGCTTCCTATCTCACTGAGAAAACAGCAGTCAAAGAGAAGTTCCACATCTACCCACCAACAATTCTTCCAATTTATTTGCAGCTGTACCCACATACTCTGCCACTGTATTATTAATCTACAGTTAATTTCTCCACTAGGACACATCTCTAGTCTACTCGAGGACTTGCTCCTGCAATTATTCCCCTTCTCTACTGAATTATCCATTTTCCCTTCTCTACTGGAACAATCCCATCAACATACAAAAATGTCACAAAATTTCTAATCTTAAAAAAACCCACCCTGACTTCACATGCCTCTCCAGATATGGTCCCATTTCTCTGCACATTATAGAAAAACTCCTATCCCTTCACACCTAAAATATAAACTTTACATGAGCAGAAACCTTCACTCTCTTAACTGTTACATTCCCAGTTCCTGGCACAGAAAAGACATTTTTAAAAGTACTTGTTGAGTGAATCAACATCTCAGAAAACTCTCATATCTACTTCACTTTACAGGAGAAATTGAGGTTTAAAGAATTAGTTAAATAAATCGCTCAAGGTGGCACAGACATTAAATGGCAGCTTTGGGGGTTAAGGCCCAGTCTGACTCCAAAGCTTGGGATTTTAATTACTGCACCACACTGCCTCCCTGAATTTTAGTTTACTGCTTGTCAGTATGAATTAAAGCCCAGAAGTCTAATTTTCCAAACTGCATCCACAGGAACTCCACCGCACCACACACACCCAGACCACCGAGCTCCTCCGAGCCCGACCTCGGCGGGTTTGCTGAGGGCGCCTGCGCCGTGCGCGGGTCCCGTGCAGGGAGTTCTGGGATTGGTAGTCCACGGTCCCCCTGTCTCCGGCATTCACGTGAAAAATAAACAAACAACGATGCAAATTAAAAATCTTTGAATTTAATGCCAGCTAATTAAGATGCAGATTCTGGCTAAGGGAAGTGGCGCCAGCCTCGGGTCAGGCGGCGTGCAGACAGCCGCGCGGGGTCCTTGGCGGGGCGGGGCTTGCTCGCGGTGGCTTGTGGCTCCTTCCTGGGCCGTTTCTCTCTTTCTCACAGGCCCGCGGCGCCGGCAGGATGGGTGAGTTCTTCGGGGCCAGGCTGAGGGGACCGCAAGCGGGACTTGGGCCCTGGGGGCGGGCGGGCGAATGGGAATAGCGCGAGGAGCAGGATGCCCCAGGGGGCCCGACGGGGCAGGGCCAGGGAAGCGCCGCTCCCGCAGGCACATGTCCCGGCGCGGAAGGGGCCCATGCGGCGGGGAAGCCGGCGCTGCCCCGAGCATTGGTCTGGGGCCTCATCCTTTGGGTAAACCTCTACCGGAGTGCCCATGCGCTTTTCTAACGTTTGTTCGTCGGTTCAGGAGAACTTTGAGGCCGAACGTTTGGCCGGTGGGCCAAGATGTGATACAAGAGCCAGCCGGCTTAAGGGCTTAGTCCAGGTGAGACGAGTGTCTTAGGAAGGCATGAAGTATGACGTCAGCGTGTTTTTTCGGAGGAACTAATTTGACTTTAATTTTTAGGCAAGTGTCGCGGTCTTCGTACTGCCAGGAAGCTCCGTAGTCACCGACGGGACCAGAAGTGGCATGATAAGCAGTACAAGAAAGCCCATTTGGGTACAGCCTTGAAGGCTAATCCTTTTGGAGGTGCTTCCCATGCAAAGGGAATTGTGCTGGAAAAAGTGTAAGTGAAAGTTGACTTTACTGTGGTAACTCGAGACAAAGCGGCTTCTGGAGTTGCAGTGGCGTTAGGTTCAGATAAGCCTTTCGTAAGTCGGGAACTTTATGTTCCGTTTATTGAATTTGTTTTTTTAAAGCAGTAATAGATTATAGGCTTTTGTGTACCCATGTGTTTAAGGGCTAAAATTGCAAAGCACTGTTGCATGTAAAAGTTGGTAAACTTAGTGCTTGGGGACTAGATAACTAAGGTTTTTAATTTCACCATTGGCCTGGGAGGAATTAAAGGAAATACTGGCAGTAATGAAATAGGGGATATAAATGAGCACTAGTTTTTACTATGTTTGAGAACTGCAATGGTATTGTCAACTATCTAAACTTTGCAGCCAAATGCTTTTTATACCTTAGAAGGTAAAGGGAAGTAACTTGCCTAAGGTCATACAGCTAAAATTGAGTCATAGGAATTTGCCAGTATTTGGCTTCTTTTTTTTACTCTAAAAAGTGGTCATTTCAAATGGCTCAGTCAAATTTAGTGGTAATCATTAAATTCTATGCTTAATTTACTAAACTGTATTCCTTTTCAGAAAGTCAGCTCATTCTTTTGTGCTATTTATGTTTCAGAGGAGTTGAAGCCAAACAGCCCAATTCTGCCATCAGGAAGTGTGTCAGGGTCCAGCTGATCAAGAATGGCAAGAAAATCACAGCCTTTGTACCCAATGATGGTTGCTTGAACTTTATCGAGGTGAATGTTTAAATAAATCTAATCTCTTGTAGCTTCTGTGATTGGGGTGGTTTCTACTAGTTTTGTATCCAGTGAATGGGAGTTTCCTCACATGATTGAGTGTTTTTGAGAATGCCACTGACACCAAAAGTAAACTTTTGATTTTATTCCAGGAAAATGATGAAGTTCTGGTGGCTGGATTTGGTCGAAAAGGTCATGCTGTTGGTGACATTCCTGGAGTCCGCTTTAAGGTTGTCAAAGTAGCCAATGTCTCCCTTTTGGCCCTATACAAAGGCAAGAAGGAAAGACCAAGATCATAAATTTTGATGGTGAAAACACAGTGGTAATAAATTTTCATATGCCAAAAATGTTTTGTATCTTATTTCCCCTGTACACACCACACAGATGGATTGTGTGCTTTACTGGTTTTAGGAGATGGTGAGAAGTTGTTTAAGAAGTCTCTAGAATAAATGGGATTCGTAACCAAGGACAGTTTCCCTTACTTCATGGAATAAAAATAAGTTATAAGTCTGGAATACACAGAATTCTAATATAGAGTACTTTAAAAACTCAATAAATTTCTAGTGAGATACTTTCTAAGCAGTTCTTAAGTTTCACCGAGCATGGATCATCTTGGGCAACCTTGGAAATGCTCATTCTCAGATTCATCTTTTGATGACCCAAGATGGCAAATAGTACCCTCAAAGTTGCTTCTTGCTGTGGTGGTTTTTCCAGTAACTAAAGGTGTCAGGATCTGTACTGTGTCTATATTACGGTTTAAAATAAGATACAGGTAGTAGCTGATTTTGTAGATGGGAGTTAACGGAAGTATATGCCAAGCAAATTGAGGAGTAGAGAAAAGTGCAAGAGCAAGGGAGACGAGGTATATGGGAACATTGATCTTTAAAGTGTTCTTATGAGCTTGTCAGTAACTGATAACCAAAGTCCCTCCTTTATATGTGGGGAACCCCCTAGGATGCCTTAAACACTGGATAGTGTCAAACCCTATGTAGGAGGGTATTTCAAAAAGTTCATAGATTGTATTCTCCTATGCTTAGATACCTATGATAAAGTTTAATTTATAAATTAGGCAGTCAGATTTAACAGTTAACTACAAAGTAGAACAATTATACAATATACTATAAAGTTACCTTCAAAATATCTAGTACTGTACTATCCTATTTTCAGACTGCCTGTGGGGTGGGACTTTAATATATTTTTGACTTTTTAGGTTGACTTCAAGACAGTTAAAACGATGGAAGTGGTTAGGTATAGAGACAAGATTGGTTGTGTTTAACCTTCAAAATATCTAGTACTGTACTATCCTATTTTCAGACTGCCTGTGGGGTGGGACTTTAATATATTTTTGACTTTTTAGGTTTACTTCAAGACAGTTAAAACGATGGAAGTGGTTAGGTATAGAGACAAGATTGGTTGTGTTTAAGCTGAGTGTTGGGCACATGGGAGTTTTGCTATCCACAAGTTTTTGTTTCAAACTTTGCATAGATAACATGATAACGTGTCATCTGGAACAAAGCTGGCAGACTTCTGATTTAAATCTGTAATCTAAGGAACTCCTGTTTACCGTATTATGGGTTAATTAGCTTTCTGATCAATACCTAGTGCTAGATTATGTTTGTGATCTTTGGACAACAAGTTCTTTGGTTTCCCTTCTCCCATAGGATCAAGACCAGAATCCCTATCACGGCACAGGAGAACCTGTCTGGTCCCTGCCAGCTGCAGCCTTAGCCTGCTGTTCCAATCCTTCCCTCCCTATGCTCCACAAACACCGGCCTCTTAGTTGCTCAAACCTGTATTCCCCATCCGGCTTCAGGACCTCTGTTCCTATGTTATTGGCGAGCTTTGCATATCACCTGCACCTCCCATTTCAGAACTCGGAAGATTCCAAACACGTGTGCTTATTCCTGTCACAAATGTGCAAGTCTTAATCTTTCCACAATAGTGGAAAGCGACGGTCTGTTTGGTTTCTGCCCCAGCGCTTCCTAGCACGTGTAGTTGCAGAGTCAGCATTGGCTAAATCGGTCCCAAGGGCCGACCAGAAGCCTTCCTCTGGGCCCATGACCGCCCCAATCCTTGGCGATTCGGGGATATTACTGGGCCCAGCCTACCCGGCCGGAACCCAGAAAAGGGGGCGCGGCGGCGGTGCGATTTCAGGCCCCGGGAGTCAGGCGCATCGCGGGCAGCCCTCACGGATGGCGGGCCCTGTTGGGGTGGGTGGGGCGTGCGGCCCCGGCGGCGGTCCCTGCCCTCTCTGAGACGTCTGCCGAGCCTGTAAAGGACACAGCTAAGAGTTCAAGACACCTTCGGCAGTGGTTCGCGGTCAGAGTCTCTTGGATGCACCCAGAGCGCCCTTTTCACTTGCTGCGCAGTCCTCTGGCCCAGTGGCTGCCAGATTGACCCATAAATCCATCTCAGGCTTCTTAAACCCAAAAGTGTATGGAACTGATCTTAGTTCCTTCTGCCGCCTCTGTACGCTACCGCTCTTCCCTCCCCCGCCACCTTGTGACCGAGGCCCTTTCACTCATGCATCCACCATGAAGTAAGTGCCAGCACTGCTGTGCCTGACTGGGCAAGGCGGCGTCTGCGACACTCACCTGGGCACAAAATCAAAGCAAAAGCCTAGCAGCATTTTTTGTACACGTAGGAAAGCTAATTCTAAAATTTATATAGAAAGGTGAAGAATAGCTAGAATATTTAACTACAATAGCTAAACAATATTGAAAATGAAGAATAAAGGTGGAGAAATCACAAAACCAAAGGAGGAAGGTCAGTTTCCAATACTTGATATGGACTCACATTTGCAAAAAATAAAAACTCAAACCTAAACCTCACACATTACACAAAAAGTAACTCAAAATAGAGTATATATCTGAATGTAAAACAAAGTTATAAAACTTGAAGAACGCATGTAGCATCTTTACAACCTAGGCTTAGGTAGAATTTTTAAATGTTACACTGAAAGCATGTTCTATAAAACAAAAAATGGATAAGTTGGGCTTCATCAAAATTAAAACCTCACTCTGTGAAAAATACTGTTAAGAAGATGAAAAGACAAGCCATAAATAGGGAAAAAATATCTGCAAATCACATATCCAACAAAGGACTTATATCAAAAACATATGAAGAATTCCCTGAACCAAAAGAAAGAAAACAATCCCATTACGAGATGGGCAAATAAACATCTCTTCACCAAAAAGAGATGGCAAATAAGCACATGAAAACATGATCAACATCATTAGCCATTAAGAAAATGCAAATTAAAACTACAAGTTATCACTATACACCTATCAGAATGAGTAAAATTAAAAATACTGACAATACCAAGTACTGTTGACAATGTGGAGCAACTGGATCTTTCATACGTTGTTGGTGGGATTTTAAAATGGTACAGTCACTGGAAAAGTTTGGCAGTTTCTTATAAACAGCTATTTACAATACGACCCCACGATTGTACTGCTGGATAATTATACAGAAATACAAAGATATGCCCCCAAAAAACCTATACAGAAATGTACATGGAGGGGCCGGCCCGGTGGCGCACTGCTACAGTGCGTCGCTTGGGAGCGCGGCGGCGCTCCCGCCGAGGGTTCGGATCCCACATATAGACCGGTTCCCGCTCACTGGCTGAGCGAGGTGTGGGCGCAGCACCGAGGGTTGCGATCCCGTTGCCGGTCCCGGTCTGGTACGGGCACTTCTTAATAACATTGTATCAATGTAAATTCTGGTGAAGGGTATACACAAACTATACCATTTTTGTAACTTCTTGTGTCTTGAATTATTTATAAATAAAAAGATACATAAATATATTTTAAAAATTGTGAATGGGTAGTTAATTTAGTCTGTTACTTAATCTATGTACCTCTATTCATCTAGCAAAGCCCAAACCAATCAGAAATTGTTAGAGCAGAAGGAATCTAGAGATTACTTAGTCTTGTGGTTTTCAAAGCCAGGGCATATCAGAATTCCCTAAGGCACTCATTAGATGACAGATACTCCTGATCTTCTAGGAAACAATCTTTAGTAGACTCCAGGAGAAATCTATCTTTTCAACAAACTTTCAAGTGGTTCTTATACAGCCACCCCCTTGCTTTTCCCACTTGTGGAAACCACTGGTCTTATCCAGCCACCTCATCTTACAAGTCAGAAACCCAAAGAAGCTCTTAAGTATCTCAGAAATAATTTGTCCAAGTAATCAGCACAGCTGAGATCAGAACAATAGCCTGTCCTCTGAATGAAAATGTTTCTGTAAACAAGCCACCTTATTGCAAAACAATGAACACTGCCTTAGTAAGGTAGCTACTTAGCCAATTCAGGCATAAATTGATGGAGGATATTTAGTAAGGGTATTTTTTTTGTGTGTCTTGTGAAGGCAAGAGGCGTGGTATAACAATTAGTAAAATTTTTGCGTTTATATGGGAATATTGAAACACTCCAGTTACTTATGTTCTGGAAAAATTTAAAACTCCACTAGGAAACCACATGGTCCCAGATAAATGTAGTTTTTTTCTTTCTTTTTTTTTTTATAGAGCTGAGACAGTTCTAATTTGACAGCTATACAAATTTGAATGTGTATCTTTGCATATATTAAATTCTTGTATTTCATTCTAGGAAAATGTCTAGTAGGATTTGGTTATAATGGTCCTGTTGTGGATCATATTCCTGGAATCTGTTTGAAAGTTGTCAAAGTAGCTAATATTTCTTTATTGGCTCTGTACAAAGAAAAGGGACTGAGATAATAAATTAACATATTACAATAAACTTTTCACTGACAGCAACTTACATAATCTTTATTTTAACCTATAAAATCTGTTTAAATTGATCATTCAAGTATTAATTCACAGTCTTATAATACTGTTGTTGGGGGATTGTCTTCGCAGGTTGTCCTGAGCATTCTTAGTTTCTAGCACAATCCTTATTTGGTGTAGTGATGTTATATTTGTTAGTACATGAGGAAGAGAAATGAATTTTAAAGCTTATTGTCGCAGTAATTTAGCCATAGGAGTTACAAAGCAAGGCATTAAAACTAACAATTGTTTTTAAGCATAAATTGTCTCTTAGGAAAAAATCATTTTTAGAGTGACACATCTGAAGAGAACCAATATTTCCAAATACACACACGCACAGTCACCACCTCATTCAGCCTATCACTCCAGCCTTTAATATGTTGTGTGTATCTGCAAAAATAAGGAACCACTCACACACAGCCCTCAGAACCTTGGCCAGGCATGATGAGTACCCTCACAAATTTCCTTTAATGCACTCTGCTCCCCAGACCAGCTGAAGCTTTCAAACAGCAATTCTGATGCTAAGGAGAACTGCTTCCTCAGGAGGGAGAGGAGGAAACAAATCAAAGTCCCCACATCGCTAGTCAGACCTTCCAGTCAGGGAAGGACCAGCTCCCTCCACAGGTCCATTAGCAGTAATCCGCTTGATTATTTGTGATAATAAGTTATTGACACAAATTCTGTTCTCTAATCTACTCAGAGTGGGAGGTATTTTTGTTTAAGTCTAGTTTTCTAAAACTCTTTCACTGTTGTGAGTTAGAAATAGAACAAGGAGTTATGTTACTTGGCTGGGCTAAAAGTGTAGGACATACAGAGCATACTGAAATTTTCAGAGTTTATATGCTAATGATTATTTAATAATGCTTTACCTCTTATAGCAACCAGCTAATGTTTAATTCTGTACAACAGTGGGCAGAATAAGCCATATTTTAAATAATTTTTCATTTCAATCACAGCCGAGAATAGTAAAGAGAACTGTTGAAATATGTTTTGTCCGTTATCACCTGCTTTGGAAACAGTGACATGGAATAGATTGTTCTGTCATCTTTTTCTCCATCAGCTTGTGAATTTATTCAGCTTATAATAAGAGTATTTTTCTATATAGTCTGACAACTTCAGATACTCTGTTCCGTGTGTATTTACACGTAAGTATGACCCCTTTCTCCTCCTCAGGTTCCTAATAGGTTCCAGTGTTTCTCTAGGCTTTTAATTCCAGTATACAAAATTGATTTTGTTCAGTCTGTATTTTACACATTTTCTTATGTGTATAATTAGGTACATTTTTTTGCTGTCACTATACCTCTCTTCCTCCCATGATACGTACGTGTGTGTGTGTGTGTGTGTGTGTGTGTGTGTGTGTGTGTGTGTGTGTGTGATAGAAGAAAGCCATGTGAATGGGATTTACTGGCCAGGATTCATGATCTAGAGTTTGTCCTGTTGATGGATCTTAGAGTGCCTAGCAAGTTCTTGAAACTGTGTGCAAAATTTTCTGGTCATATGTGTGTGTGTGTACACATACATTTTTCTGGAAATGGGTTCTATACACTTTTCAGATTTCCGAAGGGGTTTCTATCTAACCCAAGAGACCAGCTACTGTTTAAATCTGTACAACAGTGAGCAGATTTAGTCACATATTACATAATCTTCCATTTTAATCAAAGCTGAGAACAGTCAAGAGAAGTTGCCTGTGGAATGACATTGTTTATGAAATGTCCCCAATGTGGTGAGGTTCCATGGATGATCCGGTCTGCAAAATGCACATTTTACATTCTACTTTGATTGCACTGGCTGACCTGATTATGGTCATTTTAGAAGAAAGATCTCCAATGTTATTGGTAAAGGTAGAAGCAGAAAGGAGGTATAAAAGCTCCACCCTCAGGAATAAAAGCAGAAGATAAAAACCCAATGATGTTTTTAACATCTGAGAATGGAATACAAATTGATGGAATGGATTAGAAATGAACTTAGAAAACTTAGAAAAACATGAACTTAGAAAAACAAATGACATAATGTCTGTGATTTGCTTTAAATTTTTTGAGCAAGTAAAGTAAGTAAAAAAGGGTTAAGTGAAACAAATATGCAAAATCTTGGTAATTGTTGATTCTGACTTATAGTTACATGAGGGTTCATTGTACTATCCCCTCTACTTTTGCATATGTTTGAAATTTTCCATAATAATTTTTAAAAATTACATATACATTCTATTTGTTTAACTGCCACACTCTCTGGTTATACTAGAAACATGACATGGACAGTCAGATCTTAAAGGAGCAAAATGGAGATAGGGGGGCAGACAAGTGACAAGAAAAAGCTGAGAAAACTAAACCTAGCGCACTGAGAAATATGTAACACATTGGGAAGAAATGAAGCTGAAATCCATGCAAATTTTAACAAGAAGAGAAAAAGTTCAATTCAGTAATAAAAGCAAAGTTAAATAAAATTATTTTTAAAGATTTGAGGAAATACTAAAACAAAGACTCCTGATGGGAATGTGAGTATAATCTTACTGGTGAACAATTTAGTGACATGACTCGATATCCTTTGATCTGTTAATTGCCTTAGTAATGGTGTAATCTAAAGAAACAAAAAGAAACCATAAACAGAATAACCCTAATTAAATATGTTTAAACTAGTACAAGGAAATACATTAAAAATTTAACTGAAGTTATCACTGGATGATACACTTAAGTGATTTTTAAAATTTTCTCCTTCAGAGAAGAAATCTAAGGTAATTAGAGGCGGGGGAGGGAGTGGGGATGGGGAGAGATTGGACAAGGAGCATAAAGAATAACTATAATTTGTAACAATATATATGCTAGTAATATTAGTTCGATCAACATATCTCAACGTTGAACCCCCAAATATGTATAATCAATTTTGATTCAATAAAAATTTTTAAAAATAAAAATAAAATAAAATAAAAATTTCTCCTTCAAATTCTGCATTTCCCAAATTTTCTATGAGTACTCAAATCTTCCTTAAAAAATAAATGTTTAGTTTCACATTCCATTGACAAATAAGTGTAGCATTACAGAAAGAGCAAAAGTCATCTCTGATCATTTCCTGTCCAAGTTCCCACTCTCCTCCCTCTCTTATAAGTTTGGTGTGCTCCTTTAGAACACTTATTATATCTGTCATGCACATACAGTATATGTACCTACAGAAAATGTGTATGAGTGAATTTTTACTATAAGTAGTATCGAGCTGCATGCATATCGTCTTAGTCTGTTTTGTACTGCTATAACAGAATACCACAGACTGGGTAATTTAAAATGAACACAACATATTTACTGGCTCACAGTTCTGGAAACTGGAAAGTCCAAGACTGAGGGGCCAGCATCTGACAAGGGCCTTCTTGCTCCATCATAACATGGTGAAGGCATCACATGGGCAAGAGAGAGAGCAAGAGGGAGCAGAACTCATGTTTTTATAAGAAACTCACTCCTGCAACAATGGCATTAACCCATTCGTGACAGCAGAGCCTTCGCAGCCTAATCACCTCTTAAAGATCCTACCTCTTAATACTGTTACAGTGGCAGTTGAGTTTCTAACACATGCCTTTTCGGGGACACATTCAAACCATAGCATGCAGTTAGCATCTAATTTTTGTTTTTTGTTTTAACTCAACAATCTGCTCATGGGATCTGCCCATTTTGGCACATGGAGATGGAAGTCATTTCTCTTAACTGCTATATATATAGTAGAACATTTTATTTAGCCATTTTCCTATTGATAAGCAGGAAAGGACCTGGGTACTCTTTGTCTGAACCTACTGAAGGAGGGGGCTGAGGAGACTACATATCCCTCTGCTGCTGGTGATGGGAGTAAGAAATCTTCTTAAAGGATAGGGTGGGTGGCACTTCCCAAAAGGAGAAAGCAA
>NW_007727917.1:262914-264462 GCF_000696425.1 Galeopterus variegatus
TGGGAGTAAGAAATCTTCTTAAAGGATAGGGTGGGTGGCACTTCCCAAAAGGAGAAAGCAAGGTCAGTCCCTGGTACCTGCAGAAAGAAGACCAGGGGAGCTGGTACACACCTGAGCAGGGACTTCTAGTTCAGAAACTGCGGCATAACCAAGTCATGACAAGTATCTTCTCTTTCTCTCCCGCTGTCTGGTTCTCAAAATGTCTCTTACACTGGTCTCTTTCTCTTTCCTCTGTCACCATCACCACCTCACCACTACATTAGCCTCTTGGCCTCCATCCAGTTTCTCTTCCCTCCAATCCATCCAGTATATCACTGCCAAACATGTCCTCCAAAAACAACTCCATAGAGTCACCTTTATATGTTAAAATTTTCAAAGGTGCCCCTGTGGGCTACTCTTGGTTCCCTTTCCAGCCTGCCATGGCTCCTAACTTAAATGCTCTTGACCCTCTAGTCTCTTATCAAATTCCTCCCTGTCCTTCAAGTCCCCCTTCCTCTGGGGTTCTTCCCCTGGGCTCAGTGATCATCCACATATTCAAACATTCAATGAAGATGTATTGAGTGCTATCAAGTACCAGACACATGAAAAAGCTTGAAGTTCTGGAATGCACCTGTAAATAACAACGCACCAAAGGCTCTAAATATACTGAAGTATGATTTCCCATGAATTTATCCGGGCATGCTTTGTTAAATTTCTACCTCTTAGTAATAACTAACAGTGACTTCTGGGTACTTGAAAAGCTTCAAAGTAATCCAAGAAAGCATCACACAGCTATAAGTTTCATTTATTATTATGTAGAGTTAATTTGAATATACGAAAACATGTGAGCTTTCAATTTGTTTTTAATAATCTATAAAATGGGACTTGGTGATCTCTAAAATTACTTTCAGCTCTAGTCGAGAATACAAGATACTTGCAACAGGACTCTTACACCACTAGATGTCACTACTGACAACACAAAAGTTAAATCATAGCAAGGGCTTGATACCACAGTACTGCTTTAAAGACCATCACCAAATTTAAGAATAAAAATGTAAAAACACCTCTATAGATAAACCCTAAAAAAATCTAGAGGAGTAGCTTTGAAGACCTGTGAGCACATTTATGTAGCCCAGTGCCCTGGCACAATAATAGTTAAGTACTTTGTACATCCCTCTAGAACAACCTTCAGCAACTTACTGGTTAGCAGCATAAGGAGGGAATCAGAGGGTCTTAGAACTGGAAGAGAGCTTATTTGTTCATTAGTTTTCAGATCTCTGACTGATCTCTAAAGTTAGATATACACTTTATATCACAACCCACACACACACACACACACACACACACACACACACACACACGTACATACACAGATACAGATTTCATATATGAGAGTACTTTTGAAAGTTCGTAGAAAAAAGGAATAAAAAGATAATACAAATCCTTCCATGAACTTTTTGAAGTACTCTCATACATACTGTATAGATGAAACCAAAGTTTCACAAAACAATAATACCCTGACTATGTACAATGCACTTTGATAATGTATTCAACTTCATTTTTTAAAAA
>NW_007727917.1:265616-266809 GCF_000696425.1 Galeopterus variegatus
TGGTCTGTCTAAAATGCAAATCACTTTAACTTGTCTGCTTGAATCCCCTCAGTGGCTCTTTGTGGTTTTCAGGCCAAATACAAATTCTGTGTGGCAAAGAAGGCTCTTCCAGACCTGATCCCAGACCTGCTAAGCAGCTTCATTCTTCACCACCTCTGCACATGCACCTTCAAGGTTTGTCCTCCAATCTTGACCAGGCTAAATCATAAGTTCTCTGGGACTCCGCTCACTCTCCTCTTCTGCAAAGCCTTCCTTGGCACAAGCTTCCCACACCTCTGCCACCGCATGCATCCTACTGTCCCCAAATCTTCTTGTCTGTCCTCTCCACTGGATGATGGCATTCTCATGAGCCACATCTTCCCATTTTCCATCCCCAGCACCTAGCCTAGGGCTCAGCACATAAGAGACACTTACATATACTGATAAACATCAGCCAAAATGAATATTTTCATATTTTTATTCTCAAATTTTAATCCTTAAAAAAACACTCACTGGAATATCAGCTCTCTGAATCATATAAGAGCTGATTTTGACAATGTAGAGCTCCATTTCCTAATTTCTTGAGAGTATGTAGCATACAAAAACAACTGTATCTACCAAGAGAGAAATGGATGTGAAACCTGTGTTGACCATTTTTTTCTCTTTAATTTAATAAGTCTTGGTTGTGGGGGAGGATTACAATAATTTTATAACCCCCAGCTTACAGGCTGGTGAACACAGTCTCTGCTCCTTACACTGATTTCTCAAAGAACTCGCCCATCCCCTCGAATCCCTGGACCGAGAGCCTTCCTAGATCCGCTTACGGGGCAGCTTTAACCAGCCTTATCTTGGACTGAAGGTGCTTTGTACAATATTAGGTGGAGAGGAAATGGAGAGGAAAAAAAAATCCTCATATTGCAGAGAAAGAACTGTTAATTCGACTAAACAAAATATTTTCTACTGTTTAATAACTTGGGGTAACATTCTATCAGTATAACTGCATTTTTAAAAATGAAAATGATCACCCCCAAATTAAAAGATTTTTAAGTAAAGAAATTTTTGAAAAGAAATAGAGCTGACTGAGGAGATAGATCTATCTGAGGAAGGTCTCCAAGATCTGTAGGAGCTCTTCAGAACATTTTTCTGCCACTGGTGAATTTTTTAGGTCTTCATTGATCAGAGAATATAAAATTGTTTTTGACTTTTAAAAAAAA
>NW_007727917.1:267984-269034 GCF_000696425.1 Galeopterus variegatus
TGGACGGAGGGTGCTGTCCTGGTCCTCCTGATTCAGCAGCAGATGATCCCCTCACCCTAACTAGTATTCTACAAGTTTGCCACCTTGTGAACAAATGTCCCCTAAGCTTCCTTACTATCCATGAAATGCCTGGACAAACATTAGGAAGCAAGTCCAGCTCGCACAGAAATGTCTACTGGTAGAGCAAAACCACACAAGTCAATGCCACAATAAGGGACACCCAGACCAGAGGTTCTCCAGGGAGCATCAGATTTATTCCAGAGAGGCTGTCTTAGAGGTGGCCCCAGCATTTGTAGCTGTGAAAGATCCTCAGGTGATTCTGAAATACATCCCTCATTAAAAGATGCTAATCCAGATTCTCTAAAGAACCAATTACATTCTTCTCTTAGTTTTATCCCCTAGCAAATAAAAATGAAAAACAAGCAACCAAAATAGATACTCCTTCCAGATTAGGTTCATCTTAATACCTTACTGGCTATCAAACTTATTTACAAGCCAGATGAATGACAATCAATTACAAGAAAGGTAAGCATTTAATAAATATTTGTGTAATATTTTACAATATTTTCTCATGCATAAATGATTTCGTGTGGTTCTCACAGCAACCCTGTGAGGTAGCTTGTTACTGTCATATTAACGAGGAAGAAAATAAGTCTCAGGGACATGGAGACTTACTCAAGATCCTGCAAAGAGTTGCGAAGAGCAGTGGTGGCTTTGACAGGTAGAGGGACAAAATAACAATTGTTTTATTACTACAGATAAAAAGGTTTCTTTTTTCCCTGACCGGTAAGGGGATTGCAACCTTCTCTGCGTCACGCTCAGCCAGTGAGTGCACCGGCCATCCCTATAGAGGATCCGAACCTGCGGCCTCAGCGCTACCAGCGTCGCACTCTCCCCAGTGAACCACGGGGCCAGCCCTAAAAAGAGTTTTTAATATTTAAATATTTCCTGTAGATTTTTTAAAGCTTACAATTACTATGCCACACTACGCTTGTAAAAACACATTATCTCGCCTATAATATTTTCTTTATTCTCTATCTGTCTGTCTAT
>NW_007727917.1:269970-281826 GCF_000696425.1 Galeopterus variegatus
CACAGCAGAAAAAGAGATGTGAAATACTTGGCCCAGAAAAGAATGACCTGTAAGTGCCCTAATGATGTCAGTATTTCTAGTAATAGAGTTAGATCCATTTTTTGCTATTTATAGTGATTTGTGTCTTGGATGTGTTTCCTCTAAACATTCAGCATATCAAATATCAGTTGCTGCTGATATTTGCTTCCAAGGGGAAAAAATCCATGTCAAACCTTGGTGAGGTGAAATATTGCATGATATTGGCCCTGATAAAACCAGGGCTGGCCAGGTAAACTCTTGGGGTTCTTCATGAGCAATTTCTTAGCTCAATAGAAGAATCTGAAGAATGAGAACAAAACAAAAGCAAAGAAAATAAAAGAAGGGTAACTGAGCAGTGAAGACTTATTTCAAGAATATCAACACTAAAATACAACCATCTACTCCTATAGTTGGGTGAGTGCTACTTGTAGCAAAATAAAATGCTTCCTAAATGAGTGGGTAGGGCATTGATTAGAAAACTAAAAAACAAGTCAGAGTTCAATCCATTAAAGATGAAAGCAAATTTAACATGTTGTGAGGCCAGCAGAGATGTGTCTAAGTGCAGCAGAGACACCATAAACCTCTGATTAGAAAACTGAAAAACAAGTCAGAGTTCAATCCATTAAAGATGAAAGCAATTTAACATGTTGTGAGGCCAGCAGAGATGTGTCTAAGTGCAGCAGAGACACCATAAACCTTGTAACAGCAAAATATTTAATCCAGGCTTTCCTTTTTACCTTGTCAATCACCATTTCATTCATCCTGCGCAGTTGCTTTGGCATAACTCAGAGGTAGATTCAGCCCAACAACTGGCCCTACAATGCTCAGCCATGATGTGATATAGTTGATGTTCCTAGGAAACAAGTGGAATACAGTCAATGCTAACATTTCCATCATGGTTTTGGGATGAATGGGAGAAAATCAGTCTGTCACCAACAATAGCAGAAATGATGCTTTCTTCAAAGATGTGTGCCCATATCTTGGAATTACTACATTTCCAAATGCCAGTCCCATTGCTTGACAAGGATTTGAGGTGCAGAGAGACTGTGAGGATTACCTCATTAAGGTAGTGGAAGGATAAGGTAAAGCATTCGGGCTCCTGAGTCCCCTTGGTGACTCAAATCTTACACTTAAAACGTAAGTCATTTACAAAGGAAGCAGAGTGCAGTGGTTAAGAGCATGGTTCTGAGGCAAAAATGCTTCGATTAAAATCCCAGTTCCACCCCTTAACTAGCTGTGTGACCTTGGCCAAGTCACTTAAATCCCTTGTGCTTTAGCTTCCTCCTCTATAAACTAGGTAAAATAATGGTACTTAGCTCATAGGGGTGTTATGAAAATCCAGTGTGTTAATATATCTAAAACTCTTAGAACAGCACCTAGCACAGTAAAAAATCAATAAATGTTAGCCATTATTACAAAGAATATTTCTTTTTTAGCCTAGCTTTTAGAGCCACATAAAAAGATTTACACCTTTAAAATCAGAGTAGAAGCCAATGTATCTTGATGGTGTTTCTTACCTATTGATTTTCCAAGAATTCTTTAACACAGGAGTCATGAATTCATTCGTCTTGCAGGGATGAAGTACAAAAAAAGGTTGCCCTAGTATTGGATGTTCCTGTAAGAATCAGAATTGCCAGTGTGAGTTACTTTGAAAATGTTAAAATAAATAATCTGGTTTACTCCTTTAAAATAAAGTTTTGTTTTAAATTACAAGTTGTTGAATGAATATATAGGTTGATTTCCTATTTTGAAATACAATTTATAACCCAAACATGAGAAGAAGTTGGTGAGAAAGAGCTATTCATTGATAAAGTAGTATAGTCAAGCATTGGAGGGCATACGGTTTTGTTTACACAATACAAACTGTAGATACATTTTATCAGTTCCCTCTCTTTGGTGGCCCAAATTTTATCAGTTCTCTCTCTTTGTTGGCTGGTGTTCCCTTTGGCCTATAATTATTCTTCAGTTTTTTCTCAAGAATGTTCATGAAGCTGACTAGCTGACCATCTGAACAAAATGTTTCATTCAACTCTTTGTCAGGAGTTAAGTTTTGGTAAGGGGGCCAACGCTATTTGCATCTTTTTTTACAGAAATGTTGTCAACATGTTAATTGTTTTAGGCCTGACTGCATGCAGTGCCAATGGGCACATGTTCAGTGAGTAGAACTGGTGGAGGGAGATGGCCTGCACTATCTAAATTGTCCTATGTCTCTCTCTCTCTCTCTCTTTCTCTGGGTTTCTCTTTTTGCCTATTTCTCTCATTTTGTTTCTCCCAAGCCTATAGAGCTCTTTCTGTAAGTTAAAAGCCCATATGATGTAACTCCACTCCCTTTATAAGAGAGTGATTAGATATAAGGTACAGGACTGTTGCCAGATTAGAGATGTGGACATCAGCCCTAGAGGTTTTTGTGTGATGAGTAATCTGTGTACAAGTTCTACCAACACAAAAGCAATTATTGATGATAAGTTTGTCGATTGTTTACACTGTGGATTAACCATTATGCCAGACACTGCAAACTCAAATGTCTATGAAGACCAGGCAGGTGATCAAAAGGGGTAATGCCAGTTAAATACACCAGCAGGTGGGGGGCCCATGGGGACTGGAGAGTGTGCCCATCTGAGGTGGTCCTTGCTGCCCTGCTCCAGCCAACTGTGCCATGTGGCAATGCAGGTTCAGCAAGCCAGACCTTCCCGTTTGTGAAAATAACCTAGAACACCAGTTTATGTAAAACTGCCTAAATTTAAATGTTGGCCCATTTAAAAAAAAAAAAAAAACAGCGTAGGCCAAATAAAACACGTGTGTGGGCTAGATTTGGACTAGGGGCTGCCTATCTTCTTCTCTTGGCTGCTTTTCTTCTTAGCCAGCCCAAGGAGAAGCTGACCTCAGAACTGCTCACGGGAAAAGTTATGTGATTGTCCCTTCTGCTTCCCCTCACCACCACCACCCTCCACCACCCGAAACATTCACGTCTGCATGAATGTGTACACACACACCACGGAACTGGTAAGGACAGTTCCCCTTGTATTGGTGACATTGTGTGTAAACATTTTGAGGGGGTGTGTGGTGAGGGATGAGTTATCCATTAGTTGTCAGTTGTTGTAGTACGTATCATAGGTGACTATTTCCTTAAGATAAAGAAAGTCTCTGATCCTATGGAACTTAGATTCCAGTGCAGGAGACAGCCAATAAACACACAGAACAAATAAATAAACAAGATAATCCAGACAATAATACGCACTATGAAGGAAAGAAAACAGGGTAATGTGATTCTGGAAGGACTGTGGTGATGTTCCATTCGGTGAAAGGGATGGCCTCACTGAAGAGGTGTGCAATTGTAGTAGGAGGTGGGGCCCTTGGGAGGTGGTTAGGTCATGAGGGTGAGTCCCTCATGAACGGGATTAGTACCCTTATAAAAGGGACCCCAGAGAGCTCTCTTGCTCTCTTTCCATCACGTGAGGACACAGTGAGAAGACGACTGTCTATGAAACAGGAAAGGGGTCCTCACCAGACACTGGATCTGCCAACACCTTGATCTTGGACTTCCCATCCTTCAGACTGTGAGAAATAAATGCTTGTTGTTTAAGCCACCCAGTCTATGGTATTTTTGTTACAGCAGCCTGAACAGACTAAGGCAAGATAATATTTCATAAAAGATCAGAATGACAAGAAAAAACCAACCATGTAGTGGACTGGAGGCAGAGTGTTAGGTAGAAAACCCTAAGGAAAAATGAGCACAGGAAATGTATAGAGGAAATGCAAAAGAACTTTGGAATTACCCTGGACGAAAATAATGACTGTTCAGAGGGTTGAGATTTAAAAAGCTAAGTACAGTCTAAATTCTTTTTGGATGATCTACATAGGTAATAATGGACAGAATACAAAGCTATAACCCATCTTACTGATGTGAAGACATGTTACCTTCTTAAATAAAATCAAATCTAGACCTCCACAGTTGCACTGGATGGAAACACTGCTGATGGGGAGGGTCAGCTCAACCACACAGCCTTCACTCTCTCCAAGGCTCACTCTCCCCTCGGCACCTCCTGAAAATTACCATGGCTGCTTTCTTTCTTCTTTTTCCTTTTTATTTACTGGTTTATTATAAAGAATGTTACAAAGGATACAGATGAAGAGATGCAGAGGGCAAGGTATAGGGAAGGAGCACAGAGCTTCCATGCCCTCCTGGGCACAACTGTGGCCACTTTCATGCTGATCTCATGGAGAAACTCTGGCTTTGAACCCTCTAGCCCGGCTTCCCATAGCTGAGGCAGAACAGACTGTTCAAACAAGAGTCTACTGAAAGTTTGGGAATGTCAAAAGGATAATAAAGACAAAAAGCAACGGGGCTCTTAAAGAGCTAGGCTGTTAGAACGCTGAGGCTCCCAGATCTGTCTGAGTCAGGTGGGACACCAGGAAGAGGTCTTGGCTAAGCCTTCCTTTCTTGGCCTACACAGTGGATGGAAACACTCTCAACCACCACCTAAGAATGTCTTCAAAGAACCTCAACCCTTCACAGTTGAGTTTCTGTGAGGATTTGGTTTCTCTCATGAGGAATGGGTTCCTTATACAGTCAAGATCTTGCCTCTTATTTGCAGGCCTATGGCCTAACTTTTCAAGATTTCAAAAGAGTAACCATAGCAGAGTAAAACGCACATGCAATAGATATATACACTTATAGTTCAGGGTACCCTTTTCTTAGAGCAGACCTGGAACCATGTCACATTGCAGCTGTGCTCATTTGACACCGCTTAGCAAAGACTTGGAACTTTACTTCCATAAGTCATCTTTTGCTCCTTCCATATAGCAAACGGGTAAAAGCATGCAGAAGCTCTGCTGTGAATGAAGACTGTGTGGGGGCAAGTCCTGCTCTACCACTTAGTAGCTGTGAGCTTGGGAAAACCACTTAACCATTTTATGTCTGTTTCCTCATCTGATAACTGGGGCTAATGATAGCACCTGCCTCATAGATTGATTGTGACTCTTCAATGAGATAATTCCAGAAAAATGCATAGCACAGTGCCTGACACATAGCAAACACTTAGTTGGCTATTATTATTCAACCAATTGATATCTAAACAGACAAGGATAATGGCCAGACATTCAGAACATGGTCTAATGATGTTCTATAATAAAGCCCAATTTCAACATCTAAAAACAGGAACCTTCCATAGATTATGCAGCATGGTAAAAACATCACTGATTAGTGTCTAAATGTTTAGGAATATTTGACAACTGATTACAACTGAAGGAAAAAGAAGTCTGAATTAGTAAAAGGTCTAGGTATATATGGCAACTAGAACTATCAATATATTGGTATTCAGGTTTAAAGCCAAATTAATGGAAAATAATTTAAATGAATTTAAATTAAAAGCTTAAGCACTTCAAAAATTCTTCAGCAATCTACGGTATTTTAATATTAATTTTTCCTCAAACAACCTAAAAACAGTCATATTAGCATTTAAGATTATGTTCTAATAAAATAAAATGCATGTTGATGCTTGTATGAAACACTTTTTTAAATAATAGAGACTTCCATGCCTTAGAAGAGCTTTTAGAATAGCTCAGGCATTTCTTTAATACAGGTTTGGCCATCTGAAAAAAAAGTCTTTACCCTTTACTATATACTATTAAGACCTTATAGCTATGTGATTAAATAGAACATATTAAAATAAATGACTGTCTTTAAAAATCACCCCACCCCCGACCCTGGCTTCATCAACAGGGAAGCTTACCAGAGCAAGGCTGGCCATAAGAACAAGTCGCTGTGTTGCCAGAGGGGCCAACTGGATTTCCAACAGATAGTGCAAACTACTGCTCAGAGGCATTATCAATAAAAATGGCCAAATAGGTACTAAATGAAAATGAAAAACTGCAGCTCTGCTGGCCAGAGATTACAATCCCAGTTGAGGCAAGCACCAGATAAACCGGAAATTTAATGGGAAGATCCTGGAAATGAGACAGTTGCAGAAGGACTAGATAAGTTCTCAAGGCATCCCTGGCTGATGCAAACTACACACATGTGCAGGGGAGGTGTGAGAAAGCCTGATGGGAAGTGCAAGCTGAGGTGACTTGAATACTCTGAATTTTGAGTGTGCTCCCAATCCATTCATCAGCAATAGAAGGAAGCCTTACAGGCTTGAGATATTTGAGCACAATCTCTGTCCAATCATTAGCTAACCAGCAAGCTATATAGACACAACTGGGTGACCCTGAGGAAGGCAAGCTAAAAAATAAAAATGAGAATTAAAAAATAAAATAAAATAAACAGAGACATCAGTGGCCACAGTTACAGGGGAGACAAATTCTGCAGATAAAGCCTAAGGAAGTTACTAAAACAAACAAAGACAATAGCAACAACAGCAAAAAGACAACCTTTGGGGAAAAATATTTAAATCTAGAATTGCAGTAATATATTATCTAAAATGTCTAGTTTTCACAGAAATTTATGAGACATGCAAAGAAATTGAAAAGTGTGACACATACTAAGGGGGAAAAAAAGTCATTAATAAAACCTGATGCTGAGTGGGCCCAGATGGGATGGGATTTACAAAGAATCCAAAGCAGCCATTGTAAACATGTTCAAAAAATTAAAGAAAACTATATTTAAAGAATTAAAAGGGAAAATTTTTGATGACTCTGCAAATAGGTAATCTCAATAAGGAAATACAAACTATAAAAAGAACCAAATGGAAATTCTAGACTTAAAAAGTACGATAGCAGAAATAAAAAATTCACTAGATGGGCTCAACAGTAAATATGAGACAGCAGTGGAAAGAAGTAATGGATTTGAATATATATTAATAGAAAGTATTCATTTTCTGAAGAAAACAGAGAAAAAAATGAGCCTCAGAGACCTGTGGGACAACATCATTTGCACAGCATATATGCAAAAGCAATCTGGGAAGAAGAGAGAGAGAAAGGGGCAGGCAAAATATTTGGAGACATGCTGGCTGAAAACTTGTAAACTTTGATGAAAACCATTAATTTACAGATCCAAGAAGCTCAACAAACCCTAAGTAGAAACACGAAGAGATCCACACCTAGACAGATGACAGTGAAATGGCTGACAAACAAAGACAAGGAGAAAATCTTAAAAGCAGCAAGAGATAAAGGACTCATCACAAATAAATGGAAATAACAATATGATAATGGCAGACTTCTCATTAGTCCAGAAGGCAGCAGAATGACATATTCAGAGTTCTGGAATAAAACCTCAAACTGTCAACCAAGAATTCTATATCAAGCAAAACCATCTTTCAAAAATAAAGGTAATATAAATACATTTCAAAGGAAACAGACTGAAAATATTCTTGCTAGTAGATCTGCCTTCTAAGATATACTAAAGGAAGTCCTTCAGGAAATAATACCAGAGGATATCTTAAATCCACAGGAACAAAAAAAGCCTCATAAATGGTGAATATAAGAGACTATTTAAATGTTTTTTCTTCTCTTAATTCCTTTAAAGGATATAAGATTACATAAGCAAGCATTATAACACCAGTGTAGGGTTTATAACATATATAGATTTAATATACATGACAACACTAGCACAAAAGAAAGGGGAAGAAATGGAAGCATATTGAACAAAGTTGTTTGCTATGTTTTAGCAGAATCAAGTCAGTATTAAGTTGTGCTTCTATTGTTAAAATATTAGTAAGCGTGTTGTTTCTGAGGGCATTTGCCATCCAAAAGCTCCTTCTTGTTGTGAAATAGGGGGAAGAAATGGAAGCATATTGAACAAAGTTGTTTGCTATGTTTTAGCAGAATCAAGTCAGTATTAAGTTGTGCTTCTATTGTTAAAATGTTAGTAAGCGTGTTGTTTCTGAGGGCATTTGCCATCCAAAAGCTCCTTCTTGTTGTGAAATAAATCCTTTAAGTATGCTGTTAATCATGACCGCTCTTCTAGTGATGCGTCAAAAGCACCCATAATTAATTACATGGTTAAACTATACATGCCTCAACATCCAATGCTTTCTAAAATGTATCAGTTTCGCTTAGTTGTGGAAAATTAACCAAATTATTAACTACTTTTCACATATAAATGGAAAATTAATTTTTAAAATATTCAAAATAAATCCGTTTCTAAATATATAGGACTACTGAATACAAGGCTTTGAGTTTTGAAGAATATAATAATGCTCATGTTATATTAAAAAAATCAAGTTTCCCTGATGTGATTCACACATTCTCTCATTTTTTCATTTAGCAAGCATTAAGTCTTCTTGTCTGATAATTTTAAATAGATTTAAGCCTAACTCAAGGCAAAGAGTCTGTAATTCAAAACTGTAGTTAATCTTAAAGAGATCTTAATGCTGCAGAAATCACAGAATTCAAAGTCACTGTGGTGACCTGAGCCAATTCAATCAGCTGATCCTGCAAGCCCAGAAATTTGTATTCAAACAAAATAGGGTAGAGAATTTACAAATTGAGCCATGTGATCAGTGTAGACAATCAATCTGGATGATATTCTCCAAATGGCATTTTTCTGTGGTGGAGATTTTTTAAGGATTATGCTATCTGTATTTTCTACTTTTTCTTTCAGACAACCAGAATCAGAGATGAAAGCAGTCTTTAGTTGGCTTAGGAACTGTGCTTTGGAATTAAAAAATATTCTAAACTCCTATACCTTATTTGTTTAACATACCTTTTTTCAGAAATGGAAGAACATCAAAAGTGTCAGGATCTTTTTAGTGACATTTCTTAGATCAATTCAGGAGGTAAATCATATGAAAGTGCTACCATCTGCTGTCAGTACTAATGAACTGAGCAAATCTGCACTGAGAAAAATGTCCGTGTGGAAATACACGCAGCCAATGAACTGTGTTAGGCTTACAACTCAATAAACACTTCTACTGGAACAAAGTTCTGCTAAATGGTTTTTCCGTGAAAATAGAAATGATGGGTCAGATTCTATCTCTGTAACTCTGGAGGAGTTATATAGGCACATTCCCTTATGAAATTTAATTTAGCAATGGTTAAATGTCTCATAAAATAAGTCTGACATGAATACTGTGAATTGGTTTTAGAACTATTAGATGTGACTATCACAAGGAAATGATAATACTGCACCTTCATTCTTACATGTAATAAATATGATGAGTTACTTGGTTCATTTCTTAATTTTCTTGGCTCTCCGGGAGGGTACAAATATAATTTTACATACTAAGCTTTCACCCAGTTTCATATTCCAAACTGATCAAATTTGCCTTCCACTCCAGGCACATTCCTCAGAAACAGAGAGAGACATTTCCCTCATTCTACTCCCTCAAGCAGGGGAAGGAAAATGACTACTGAGATTCTACAGTATCAGACTCTGTGTTAAATGCTTTTCACAGGCCACCAACCACAATAATTCTTTGAGGAAGGATTCATTATCGCCACTTTGGAGGACAGGTTCAAAGAGATTATGCATAAGGCAATCCATGTAGTGAGCAGCCAAGCACCTCCACACCTCCAAAGTCCACACATTCACACTGCACCCCCCCATGCCTCTGACCAGACCTGGTGTCTGAGACAGGCCCCGGTTTCCACCCTCTTAAAAATCCACCTCTTCGGACCGGCCCGGTGGCGCACTGCTACAGTGCCCCGCTTGGGAGCGCAGCTGCGCTCCCGTCAAGGGTTCGGATCCCACATGCAGACCCGCTGCTCACTGGCTGAGCGAGGTACGGGCACGGCACCGAGGGTCGCGATCCCATTGCTGGTCCCGGTCCGGTACGGGCGCGACACTGAGGGTTGCGATCCGTTGCCGGTCACGAAAAAAGACAAAAAGGAAAAAAAATAAAAATAAAAAAATCCACCTCTTCTGGGACCAGCCCGGTGGCGCACTGCTACAGTGCGCCGCTTGGGAGCGCGGCGGTGCTCCCGCCGAGGGTTTGGATCCCACATACAGACCGGTTCCCGCCCACTGGCTGAGCAAGGTGCAGGTGCGACACTGAGGGTTGCGATCCGTTGCCGGACACGAAAAAAGACAAAAAGGAAAAAAAAAAATCCACCTCTTCAAAGATCTGTTTGTTTATTTAAAAATAATGTGTTTTCATAAAATTATAAGAGCAATACATATAGAGAATTCAGAAAACACAGAGAACAGCAAAGAATAAAGGCAGTGTAATCCAAAACTGCCCAACTCATTTAATCACTACTTGGTGAAAGACCTTCCTATACACACACATTCATAGTTCCTGTTGCTTTTTATTCACTGGATAGGTATTTATTAAGTGCCTACTATGCTCCAATCCCTGTCATATGCATCTTTTGTTGATCCTCTCTGGGTACCTTTGTCTTCTGTTTTACTCATTTCTGCACTTACCTTTATTATTTGCCTCCGTGTATTTTGTTTGGATTTATTTTGCTGTTCTTAATTTTTTAAATATACCATGGGAACTTAAAAGAATATATATAAAAAAAATGTAATTTTCAGTTGCTGGCTACAGTTTTCTACATGTTTCATTAGATCAAGCTAGTTATTTTTGTTGTCCACATCTTCTTATTCCTATCTATCAATTTCTAAGAGAAGTTCAAATCTCCCCTATGACAGTTGATTTTGTACACTTCTGCTTGTAGATTGTCAATTTTTGCTTTACGTATCCTGAAGCTGTATTATTCAAATGCATAGAAATATATCCTCCTAGAGAAATTGAAACTTTAATATGAAGTGATCATATTTATCTCTGATTATGCTTTCTGCCAAAAAAAGGATTTTTATCTGATACTAACATAGCCACACCAGCTTTCCATTTACATCCATGCACTTTAAAAAATTATTTGACTTTCAATCTTCCTGTGTCCTTATGTTTAAGATATTTCCTGTAAAAAGAACATAGATGGATTTTTAAAAATTCACCTTTACAATCTGTCTCTTAAATGGAGTGTTTAGTTCACTTACAGACTTTGTGGTTACTGGTATAATTTGATTTCATTTCTTCCATATTTTTGTGGGTTTTCTGCTCATTCTATTTTTAATGTTTCTTCTTTTGCTTTTCTTTTTTCCTCCTCTGTTGCCTTCTCTTGGATTGACTGAATGCAGGATTAAATTTTTTTCTCATTGCTTTTTCTCTTTTTATTAGCTTGAAAATTACATGTTTTATTTCTAAACTTTTAGTAATTATCCCCAAATTTTAAAATTACTATTTCACTTAATAAAATCTATAATTGTTCGATATTTTTACCTTTTCCCCAAACAACTCAAGTACATTAGGATGTTTAACTCTTATCACCCATTCCTGATTTACATAATACTGTTGTCCCATATTTCAGTAGTATCTTTAGTTTTTTAACCCTGTAAAGTAGACATTATTCGTGTTTTATAACTCAATATTTGTTGAGATTTACTAATATTTTACTATTCTTTTTGCTTACCAATTTTTTCCCCATATTTCAGCATCCATTCTGGGATCATTTTCCTTATGGTTGAAATAGGTCCTTCAGAACACCCCTTAGTGAAGATTTATAAGAAGTAAATGGTCCCATCCTGTGCCCTCATTTTCGAAAAATAATTTTTTGTAGGTATAAAATTCTAGGTTACAATTATATTCTTTCAACATTTGGATTATATTATCCTATTTTCTTTTTTTTTTTTAAAGATGACCGGTAAGGGGATCTTAACCCTTGACTTGGTGTTGTCAGCACCACGCCCAGCCAGTGAGCGAACCGGCCATCCCTATATGGGATCCGAACCCGGGGCCTTGGTGTTATCAGCACCGCACTCTCCCGAGTGAGCCACCGGGCCGGCCAATAAATCCGTTTAATACTCCTGATTCACTGCTTATAAAAGGCAAGACATTCAGTGATTCTATACATGATACGTTTGAGTATTTGTGGAAATCCAAGGAATATAATGAC
>NW_007727917.1:281836-304829 GCF_000696425.1 Galeopterus variegatus
TCTATTTTCTTTTTTTTTTTTTTAAAGATGACCGGTAAGGGGATCTTAACCCTTGACTTGGTGTTGTCAGCACCACGCCCAGCCAGTGAGCGAACCGGCCATCCCTATATGGGATCCGAACCCGGGGCCTCGGTGTTATCAGCACCGCACTCTCCCAAGTGAGCCACCGGGCCGGCCCCTATCCTATTTTCTTCTGACTTCATTTTTTTTCTGTTTAGAAGTCACCTATCCGTCTAATTATCATTCCTTCTAAAGTCTTCTCTTTCTAATATTTCACTATAAAGTGTCTAGGTATGGTTTTTTTTTTTTTTCCATCTATCCTGTTGAAGACTCATCGAGCTTCCTGAATCTAAACATCAGTGTCTTTTCAATAATTCTGGAAAATCCTCAGCATCAGCTCTTTGAATATTGTCTTTCCTTCATTCTCTCTCGTCTCTCCTTTTGAAACTATTAGACATGTTTGTCCTCTTCTGTCCCTTGTATTTCTTAACCTGTTATCATATTTACCTTCTCTTTCTCAGTTTTTGCTGTAATGTGTGCAATTTCTTCAGATTTATCTCCTAGTACATTACTGCTCTCTTTAACTATATTTGTCTGCTTTTTAGTCTACACCTTCTAACTATATACATTCCTTTCTAAAGTTCTTTTTGATTATTTCTTAAATTTGCCCAATCATTTTCCATAGTCTCTTCTTCCTATATCATACTTTCAGTATTTTCACCCACTTTTTAAAATATGTTCAATGTATTTAAAATTTTGCACTGAATAATTTCAGCTTCTGAATTTGTGGGTCTGATACCACAGTTGTTGTCTGCTGGCACGCACTGTTAATTGCTTGTTATGAATTCTCTTTTTTTAAGGTGAACTTATAGTAGGACTATAGATATGGCAATTCTTTGAGGCCTAAGATTAAAAGTACATCCCTCCAAAGAAGTTTATATATACTCTACCTGGTGCCTAGGAGGGATTCCAACTCCATAATAACATGAGGGTAGAGCTGTGTTTAGGAATTTTCTGGGGAAATTTTTCCCCCCTCTTTTCACCTGTTCTAACATAGTAAAGCAGAGACAGTCAAATGGAAGAGACGAAAAAAAATTTAAATATATAGAGAATGATGGAGAAGGAACTATTTTGAGGGTAAGTTGGTGAGGGAAGGCATCTTTGCAGAGGTAACATTTGAGCAGAGACCTGACCAAGTGAGAAGCAAGCCATGTAATTTTTGAGGAAAACAGTATTTCCGGCTTGAGAACACCAAGTACAAAGACCCTAAGACCTTAGTGTGGGAGGTTGCTTGGAAGGTTTAAAGAACAGCAAGGAGACCTGTGTGGTCATTTGAGTGAAATGAAGGGGAATGAGGGTGGATGCAAGACTGGAGAGATGATCAAGAGGCAGGATTGTGAGGGTCTCATAATGCATGGAGAGGACTTGGGATTTTATTCTGAGAGTGATGGGGAGACTCTGGAGGATTCTGAACAAAGAAGTGACACATTCCGACTTATATTTTAAAATATTACTCTTGCTATTGTAGCAGGTCAAGAGGGGAAACAGAAAGAGCAGGTAGGAAGCTTCTGGAATAACCCAGACAAGGCATGATGATGACTTGTACAAAGCAACAGTAAAGTAGATGGGGAAGGGAGAGCCAACAAGACTTGCTAAAGAGTTTGATATGCTGTGTGAGAAGAAGGAAGGAGCCAAGGATGACTCCAAGGTAAACTGTCTGTTCATATTTTCTTGACTGTTTGCCTATTGAAGTATTATAGGGGTTTTCTTATTAATTTTTAGCTCTTTAATAACTTTTGAGAATACTGATCCTTTTCATTCATTCAGCCATCACTGTGGGCTATACACTGGGTTAAGTGTTAGTTACATCATAATGCATTAACAGATAACCCTTGCTGTCATGGAAATTGCTGAAATATTTGAAATATTTTTTCTTTTCGTCTTTATATTCTGTTCATGATGATTTAGAAATGTGTAATGTAATGTCAGATAATTAAATCTATAATTTTCTGTTATTTCTTCTATTGCTTTTATGATTAAAAATCCTATTCAGAATTAGAGCAGCAGATATTTACCAATATTTACATATAGTTTACCATTAAACTACATGCTGTTCCCTAAACACCTGCTCTTTCTTACCTACAGGCCTCTGTGCTTGCTGTTCTCTCTGCCTGGAACACCCGCCCTCCCTCTTTCACCCATTAATGCCCATTTCTCTCCTACAAATCTCAGCTTTCTTTTACCCCAACCCTGAATCAGGTGCTCTCTGTCTGTGTTCCCACTGCACTCTGTACTTAAGCCTATGGCTTATTCCACTAGGTTCTGTACAGGAAATTGACTATTTACAGGAATCTTTCCGTAATGTTCTGTAACTCCTTGATCACTGTTTCAATCTCAGTATCCAGCAGTCCCTTCTATCTAGTACGTACTCAATAAACATTTGTGGAATTAATGCATAGACAAAGACAGCCTATTGTGCTTTAAAGTAAATGATTACTGGCACATGCAGCCTGCTCCATGAAGGGGAATATTTGTGTGGAAGGCACAAGTAGCCCCTATGCTCCTGTAGACACATAAGAGGGACAGAACCATTCTCTCTCCTTGGCTCAAAACCAAGGACAGCACCTCCCAGACATTTATAGGAGTCCCCAGATAAGAACTTGAACATCTGTTTTCTCAAATATTTCCTCAAAAGTGTATCTAAGAGCAAAGGAGAGGGTTTGAGGACATGGTTAGGAATAATTTGCCACATGTAATTTAATTAAAAACTTATGTCAATTATCCAATATATTCTAAAACCTATCTATTGGTTTCCACATGAAAAATAATCTTACTTTACCATTGAGAAAAATTGATGCACCAAGATGCATATTTTAATTTTGCGAGTTAGCCTACCCCCTGCCACACCACTGTATCGCCCTAAGGTATGTTACCCAGACTAAGAAGCAGCCTCAATACCACTAACACATAAGGGTACTTCAAAAAGTTCATGGAAAGATTTGTATTATCTTTCAACTCTATTTTCCATGAAATATGAAGTACCCTCGTATATAACAAACTCATGCTTTCCCACTTTACTCAGTCCTTTATTACTCTATGTTTTTTACTTGTGCATTGAATAAACATCACTGAATACCTATTGTGTTGTAGGTGAGACTCCATACTAAACATTTTTCCATCTATCCATCCATTTGCCCATTCATTTATTTGACAAAAAAAAAAAAAATCATGGATATTTATGGAGCATGTTCTATGCACCAACCTCTGTTCTAAGAACTAGAGATATTAATGTACTGAACACAGAAGCAAAATCTGCTCTCACAAAGTTTACATTCTAGTTTTGGGTACTAGAAAGATATAAAACAGCATCCCATTATCTCAACTCCTGGGGTTTATAGTCTAGTTACACCCACAGTACTACAAGTCCTGGGTTGCACCTCCAGGCGAAAGAGTTCCAAGGTGAAGTAAATTTGTCATTACTCCCCTTCCCTTAGAATTCCTAAATAGAATGGAAAAGCAGATCACTAGGGAGAATAGCAATGTCACCTGGCCTGATGGTGGCAGAGTGAGTAGTATGACTTGTGACCAAGAAAAATGAAAGCTGGTAAGAAAGATGCCCTCTCTGGAAGGGATTATTATTATTTTTTTTTTTCATCATTTGGAGGGCAGGCATGGGGAGCCTTCATATTTCCAGAGAAGACTGTGCAGAGTGAGTAGTATGACTTGTGACCAAGAAAAATGAAAGCTGGTAAGAAAGATGCCCTCTCTGGAAGGGATTATTATTATTTTTTTTTTTTCATCATTTGGAGGGCAGGCATGGGGAGCCTTCATATTTCCAGAGAAGACTGTGTAGGGATCATAGTGTCACTAGCAAAGAATGAGATACTCTCCACTATAAGATGGAGGGTGTCCTGAGGAAGGCCTGCAGTGCCTGAGGGCCAGAGAGGAGCTCACAGGTAAACTAAAGGAAACTAAAGGAAAGCTGTGATGCAGAGGTGGCCCAGGCTTGAGGCCCCATGGGTGGAAAAACCCTTGTTCCCTGGAATGATATTCATGGTGAGATCCTGGATGCCTGGAAATCAATTATTATTTTCACACTGCAGATCTAATGCTTGCTGTGCGATTTCAGTTGTGTGGTTCCTTTATCACTGCGTTGAATACTCTCATTGGAAACATCAGACTGCACAACAGAGTATATATTTTCATGAGCTGAGAGGGACCTTGGGTCAAATGAAATATGATAGCTCCTCTACTCTCCCCATTCTCCATTAGGGCACCTGCAATTCAAGGGCTACAGAAATCACTATAATATAATACATAATAGATTATGATCCTGGCCACTCAAAAGGTACAAATCCAGGAATATGGGGATTTAAAGAAAGGAGAAGTCACTTCTGAGTAGATGGGTGGGGAAGGGGGAAGCAAAGACTTCCTGAGGACATGGTATTTCACCCGGGCAAGACTTGGGGTAGAAAAAGAGAAGAGTGTGGTGTAGAACTTAAGCCAGAAAGAGTCTACTCCAAGTTTATTTGGAAAGGAGTTAAGTGAGAGACCTACCAACTTCCACCTCTCAAGTAAGATGGAGAGGTTTGGAGAAGAAAAAATGTCTATTTTTGTTTTGGTGCTGGTGGAATTCAATGATTGAAGCAATCCCTTTATGCTCAAGAACTCTCTGGAAGTAAACAACACCTATACAAGATAAAGAGGCAAGGTTTGAAGAGAAAGCAATACTATTTTGAAGTTTTGAAAAAGAAGGAGAAAAAAGGAGAAAGAAGAATACCACAGCCAGGATTCCTATCCCTTCTAGGCACATGAGGATATAGACGGAAAGACAGTGAGACAGTATTTAAGAAAAAATAATGTGGGAGAGAAATGAAAGTCTCACCCAAGTACCCAAAAAGGTCAGCAAGTTTCTTCTCATTTCTGGGATGGGCAGAGGAAGCCAAGTGAACCAGGCTTTGCTCTAGCTGCACCTGTGGACATTTTGTGGCCAGTTAATTAGGAAGAAAAGTCTAATGGTGTTTGGGAAGGTGATAAAAACAAAACAAAACAAAACAAAAAAACAGTTCTTCAAATTCATATGCTCCACAGATGCCATTGGGCTTCCTAGAAATTTTATTAAAAATTACAGACATCACAGCAATAATTCCCAGACACCACATCCTCTAACAAAACTTTCCTTTCATGGCTCCAGAGAAAGCCTAGAAAGAAATTCTCCCAACCCTGCATAAATCTACAAAAGACTCCCTCCCTGGGCTTTTGACAGTCCCAACTCCAACTCCTGGATTAGAGAGCAGAGTCTGAATATATTTATAGAGTCTATATGGGTTGTTGCTTTAAGCAACACTGTTAATATGCCAGAACTCTGAGTTCCCAAACTTATTCTGTTATCAATTTGTTGTACATAATTTAATCTCTCTGTATTTTGATATGCAAAATGGAAACAGCACTGCTGATACTTCACAGGGTGAAAAGGAGATAACCACCAAGACCATTATAAAGCTTGCTGGGGGAAAAGGAGCTTATGTAAATGTCTATTAATTAAACAGTCACGGCTGCACAACTAGGTCAGGCATGATGATAAGACCGAACAACCCACCCCAGCCACCAGCATCTAGCAGGAGAAATGAACATTTAATCCTAATAGCACTTGTTGCATTTTATAAAGAGTATTAAATTGTAATATTCTGTAACATAACATAGAGCAGCATCTTTCAGACCATACTCTAAGAATTCTTTGAAAGAATATAAATTTATTAGAGACAACAGCCAAAAACAAAAACAAAAAAGCAAGCCAATTACTAATGAAGAACTTGTAAAAGGCTAATCAAAGCTCTCATCCAGAGAAAATGAGAAAATATGAGGCTCAGAATGATTTTGTATATTGATGAGCTTTTATATAGCATCACAGAAAGAAAAATAAAACAGATTTAAATGAAGACAAAAAGGACTCCAAGTCTCTGCTTAAAAGCCTTGTTATGTTCCCTATCAATGTTTTACCTTTTTGTCTTTTTTCGTGTCCGGCAACGGATCGCAACCCTCAGTGTCGCGCCCGCACTGGACCGGGACCGGCAACGGGATCGCAACCCTCGGTGTTGCGCCCGCACCTCGCTCAGCCAGTGAGCGGGAACCGGTCTGTATGTGGGATCCGAACCCTCAGCGGGAGCGCCGCCGCGCTCCCAAGCGGCGCACTGTAGCAGTGCGCCACCGGGCCGGCCCCCTATCAATAATGTTCTGTCTTGGTGGAAACATCCATTTTTAAAAAAATACCTTAGGAGAGGGCTGTCAGTAGAGGACACTCTCACTTTCTCTGTCTCTTTAGTCAAATCCTTGAGTGTGGGGAGGGCCAGACAGAATAACCTTTATTCAGCCCCCACCCAAGGGAGACAGCATAGGGTATAGTTGAGAATGGAGGGTCCCAACTATTTTTCTCCATGTCAAAGGAAAAAACAATTCTTTTTTGTTTGTTTGTTTTGAAAATAAGGAACCTAGTCTGAAGATATAAGAGAAAACTCGCAAGGAGAATGTCAGATTAAGGGTGAAGAGACAGGGAGGAAAACTGGGAGTAAAGTCTCAGGAGAAGTGAGGATTAGAAAAGCAGAGCAGGTGTCTCACAGTGTGATCCCAGGACCATCAGAACCACTTGGGGTTGCTTGCTGATCAGGACCCACTCCAAATCTGCCACCAACTCCTGAGGTGATGCGCATGCACACAAAAGACTGAGGACCACTCTCCCCCTGGGGAAAAGGCTAGCTTTCTCCAATGTGAAGAAAGTGAAGAAAAGAAGATGGTCTTAATGACTGCTGAGTTCAGAAGAGAGCACAGGGCACATGGTTCCTGACTCCTCAGTAAAGTAGGAGGCACGTCCATTCCCTAGGAGTCTGTGCAGATCAGTTAATGTGTCACATGTGATACACACTCCAGGGGCCTGTGGACAACTCATGACAGGATTAGCAGCACAAGCATAAAATGGACTACTACTGAAAGATGCTCTGTTTTTCTCCAGTGATACTTTGTTGTCGAAAAGAGATGAAGAAAAGAATTAGGCAGCAGAGCACCTAATGTGTGGGTAATAAGTTTATCGGGGAGGGTGGGTCTGAGAGAGACTGTGGCACAGGCATCCTTCGAAAGGAATAACAAACAACTGTATGGATTAAACATTTCCTAGGATTCCCACATAATACCGATAATAATACTAAGAATTTGATATATAATCACTGTAAAGATGAGGAAACTGAGGTATAGAGATGCCAACTAACTTACCCAAAGTCATCTAACTTTGAGGTTTGATTTCAAAGTCCCTGCTTTACTTTTCAAATTATTTCCAGAGCTAGCTTTACAAATGTACATACAGCAAATGATGCTCAATTCCTATCATGCCTCCACCCATCCCCTGCCTGAGGTGGTATGGAACGCACACGCGGGCAATGGGGTAAGCCGTACCCATGGAGTCCAAGGCACAGAGCTAGGCCACAGCTGGTACAGACGAGCCCAGATGGTTCCTGCAGACCAGGCGCACTGAGCCCTGCCTCTGCAGACTGAGTCCTGATCTCTGCTTAGTGCTGAGGGCTGTGGAAGAGACAGCAGGTAAAGGGGGTCAGAACATGCCCCCCTAAAATATGCTATTTCGTCTTAAGAACCGTTTTGAGCCAAAAACAACTATAAAGCAGCAAATGCAGAAAGAGCTCTTTAACATCCTCCATCTGTCTGAAAGCGAGACATAAATTTCACTTTGTGAAGGTGTTCTCTTCCCTTCTCCCATACCAAGAGGAGAACAACCAGTATCACCGGACACAGAAAGTCGGTACTGAGATGCGTCTGCACACACAAACCTTACTAAAATAACCCTTATCTTCCATTAGAGAGAGAGCAGGTAAGGAACTTGGGGCAGAGGGACCTGGTCCTTCTCTGGGGCTGTTCTATTTAACTGCAAAACTGTGGGGCACCTGCACCCAGAATTCAGGCACAGCACAGCTTGATGCAGCTCAGAAGGTTCATGAAGGACATTCCCAGAGAATAAAGATGCTGTCACTTGAGTTCAAGCTCAAACAAACTCCTTGGTTTTAAAAAAAATGATATTAAGAATGATGTAAGAAGAGCGTAAACAAGAACCCAAAGACATATTTTAAAATTTGAACTACACAAATTTAAGGCAAAAAAGGAAACTATCCCAGGGATAATTAGAGGCCAAAAAATTATTTTTCAGGTTAAATTAACAGATGATAGACTGCTTCTGAGTTACTAAGAAAAAAAAGTGTTAAAGGGGGCAATTCCTTAGTCATTTTAGGCTCATATCAGAACAATACCTTGGAGATGGTGTCAGAGATGGGGTGCAGGCTCAGTTAGGTTCATATAAGTGCCTAATCTAATAGGAAAAAAATACTGCCTAGTTAGATTTCACTCAAGTGACTGAAGAACTGGGAAGTGAATATATAAAATAAAAAAATATATATCTGGAAAATGTTACCAAAGCAATTGGTATACTTCAGTTAGTCTTATGTAAAGACTTGAGCCCCACATCATTTTGTGTATTTTTCCTGCTTTAAAAGCAATAGTTTAAATCTAGAGAAGAACTTTCCAGGCAGAAAGAGATATAAGAATAAAGACCCTTAGAAGGGACTGGACTGGGTGTATTCATCTGCAGCCAGAATACTGGGAAAGATGGAAGAGAGAGTGCAAACACTGAAGATAGACAGGAAGGCAGGGTCCAGTGGCCTCACAGCCAGGAAGGAGGCTGCCCTCCTGCACTTATTTTAAGTACAATTGGAGCTTTTAAGTGGTGAATAACATGACCTGTTTTTCACTTAAAAAAAAAATCACCCTGGCTGCTGGGTGGAGAATGGGTTATAAGAAGGCAAGAGAGTCAGGAAGGAAACCACCATGAAAGCTCCTGTATTGAGAAAGAAGGTGGCTTGTTTAGGGTGGAGACAGTAAAGATGGAGAGAAATAAATAAATTTGAGATATATTTGGGACTAGAGATAGCAGATGTTGCTATTAGATTGAGACTAAGGAAAGGAAGAAATCAAAGCTAACCATTCACACATTATACAATTTCATTTTCACAGTCCTATAGAGTAGGTATTGTTCATCCTATTTGTAGACATTTGCTGAGGAGTGGCTTATCCAAGGTCATGAAACTCATAAATGATGGAGCCAAGACTCACGTCCAGATTTAAGAATAGAATTTAGTCTTTCCAATGCCAAGCCTGCTAAGACTAAATACAGAGCTTCAGCACAAAACAACTTTCAGGTGGTACATTTATTCTATTTTTATCTTAAAATAAAACAATTGGGAACCTGTGCTTTCCAAGCATTAATTCTTTACTTTTTTCCTTCTACTACATTACATAATGGTGACAATTTGGGGCTTATTAAATCTATTTCTGAGATACACACTAAAACAGTGACAGCACTTCTGAGCTAGGTGTGTTGGGGAATATAGCAGTGAATCAGAAAATTCAAGGACTTTCAAGAACAAATACACAAAAATAGCCTAATTTATTGATACCAGATATTAATGTCTGGCAACTATCACCCAGGAAGATATTTTATGAGCAACACAAAATAAAATAGCATTCTATTTGTATCATTACTTTTTAGAATGGTGCCAAGTAGAATTTTAAAGCAAAAGAAAAACATGCAGATAAATCCTCAAGATGATTTAAAAATATATCATAATGCTTCTCTTTAGATAAATATAATCAGTGTAAATTTCTAATAAAAGCACTCCAGTTTACAGCTATAGCTCCTAACAGTTATGTTTTTCCTTCCTGTTTCTTACCCAACATTGATAATAAAAAATTCCTTTATTCCCAGAAGCAGACTTCCAAGTGATTTTGTTAAGCTAAAATTAGTTCTCCTCTTTAGAAGCTCTCAAAAGAGACTACATGAAGAAGATTCCTAAGGACGTGATAAATCCATTATAAAATCTGTGATTACCCTTCTACTAATGAAAAACATTAAGAAAAGATCTGACCTATAAACTATAAGATACTTTTACCACTTTCTAGAATACTAATAATTTGAAACTAAGCAAGAAAAAACAATGCTATTAATAGGCTGCAGTACTAATAAATCATATTCACATGTAAATATAATCACAGAGTTTTCTAGAAAATAATTGTATTCTGGTATTTTGTAAGCAAGTATTAGAAGAATAAACTGATACATATGGGCGAGAATGGCAGTTTCTTACTTTTTAAATATTTTAGTAAAATTTTAAGCAACCCTATTGTCAAGATTTAAAAATGTACAGTTTAATCCCCCTGTCCTGATTATATCAATTTCTTAAATTTCCCCATAATAACTTCTGTTGGAATTTTAAGAATTGATTTTTATTGTTTGGATCTAGTTCAATATTTTCTAGACAGGAAAGTCTAGGACCCAAAAAGAGAATTATATCAATTTCTTAAATTTCCCCATAATAACTTCTGTTGGAATTTTAAGAACTGATTTTTTATTGTTTGGATCTAGTTCAATATTTTCTAGACAGGAAAGTCTAGGACCCAAAAAGAGAGTCTAAGACCCAAAAAGAAAACTAGTACCAGAAAAGACACAGGCTTTTCATATGAACTTATAAGATGAACCGTGATTTAAAGCCTGAGCTCTGAGCTCACCATTATTTTCTCCCCAGTGGCCCTTCAGACAACCGATGTTCAATAAAGCTCACAATTGCTTCGCACTGGGTCATCCTTGAGATCTTTTTTCCCTTCCTCTTAGAGGCTGATTTCTTCTAAAATTTTATTGATTATCGATCTTCCTATCATTGTTATATACACAGTGAATATATGATTTTATACTCAGTTTTTCCTCTTATCTCTTAACATTATTTCAGATATACTTTTCTATATTTTGCATAATCCTTATACTTTCTTTTAGCTACATAATTTTTTTAGCTACATAATTTTTCATTCAGCATATCATAATGGATTTTAACATACCACTGTTAGACATTTAAATCATTTTCCAATTTTATACTATTATAAATTATGCATATATATTATACATTCTTCCTTATAGATTATTTCCTTATAATAAAATTTCAGGAATGATCATAACAGTGGGAATATTTATATGGCCGTTGCTCTGTATTATCACTTTTCCCTCCAAAAGATCAAACTAATTTATATTGCCACCATAACAAACTGCTTTCACAGTCCCTCACTGTTTCAAGTCTCAGTGTCTCAGTGTTAGAACTAAACCCTCCTTTGAAATATTTTACAAAAATATCGCATAGACTCTATAAAGATTCTGGACAATTAGTTCAGGCAATATGCCACTTTCAACTTGGCCACTGGATGCAAACCTGGGGAACTACTGACTTGACACAGTACAATATAGGGAGAAGGTTGGGGCTCGGGGTGGGGTCAAGTGAGTATCTTGAATGCTTATAAACACATTATGACCCTGTATGGTGCTTTTCCACATTGGCCAGGGCAGGTATCAGCAACTTTTCAAAACTAGTATGCCAAGGCTCCGATCTTTAAGAGCAGGCTGCATTATCTGATGTGAGTCTCCAACAGGCTGGTACTTGGTCTCAAAAGGCCATGAACATAGGCCATAGCAAACCACATTAACCAAAGCTCATCAACTCACTCTGATTCAGTATGAGTTGGTATAGATATGGCTACAGTATTAACATATAACTGCTCTAAAAAGCTCTATTTTCCTTGGCAAGGGTGTAAAGAATAACATTAAGTGTAAAAGCTGGCACACAAAATTAAATATTCGTTACAGTTACAACCACAGATACGCTGACACAAAGCCTGCCCAGCAAGAAAGTGGCATCCAAACTTTGGACTTGAAGTGTGGCATGAAATAACAATGAAGACAAAATTGCGCATGTCAAACTCATATAACTAGCATTAAACACACTGTAGGGCATACACATTTTCTTCAACACTCATTTTTTAAGCAGAAAATAGTCCTTTTCTAGCATGTTCCTTCTGAGAGGCCCACTTATTCTTTCTTGTCCTAGCTGGTGTTCCTCAGGTAGCAGTAACAGCTGCATCTCCAGCATGAAGTACAACTGTCTCAGAACATCCATCTGAGCAGTCCGGCCTCTCCATTTCTGCCTCAGGGGAGGGATCCACTCAGAGAGGGCCCCTTCCACAAACAGCTCAAAGGACAAATCCAGCATACCCTTCAAAGGCAAGGACTCTCTCCTAGACTTTGCTAATCAACTTGGGAGTACACGTGTTTTTTATGCACTGACCTTCTCTGTGAAACACAGGGGATATTTCAGTCAAGTTAGTCTACACAGAGTCAAACCAATTTTCTGCCAAGGAAAACTCAGACTTCTATAATTTACTTAGTTTCCCAACTCAACAAGAAAGGTATTATTCTTAAGTACAGCTGGTAGTTGGAAAAACATAAATTATAAACGTAATTTTATACCTCTACTTTCACTTACATTTTTACTCCTACAAGTCAGTGTTTTATTCTAATGTCTTTGAACCTTTTTGCATTCATACACCTAAATTTTAAAAATATATATCAACATACACCTAGGCACATAAGTTGACCTCTAAAGTTTTCCATTAAATAGTTGCAAATGATGTAATTTCCAGTACATTGTACATACTGACAATCTCAAAAACAACTACAAGCTTTATATCACTCTCTTAAATGCATTCAGTTGAAAACGGCCACCATCATTGATTTTAAAAGAAGATGAACAATTGGATATTTTATATTTTTCTCCTTGAATTCATATCTGCATTCTGCTTCTCTCAAAGAACTTTATCCTAATGTATATTTTATGCTTAAAAGCTTTTTATTGATCATCTTCTTGTGACCAAAAATATAATAGTTTATGTTTTAAATTTTCCTGTGACAATTTTATTCTAAGTGTTAACTTAGTCTGATTAAGTTGTCATAATTATTGCTAATACTCAGTTGATCAAAACATTACAAATATATTAGAAAATTTGATAAACATATAAAGTATTTTTGGAAATCATGAATTAATAGCATTATATACTACATACAACTTTTTTTTTACACATACAAGTGATTTTCAATAATTGTGTGGAACGTGTGGTGGTTAGATCAGTATAGTTAGCTTATTCATGATTACAATACACAATCATTCTTTGTGTCCGTTGACCAATTCCTCATTAGCCCCCCACCCTCTCCCCTTCCCTCCCCTTTTCCAACTCTAGTTTTCTAAAGTTCCACGTATTACTGTCTATGACTGTTGTTTCTTTCTTTCTCTCTTTATTGTTCATTTGTTTACTTATAGATTCAGCTCCCAGTTATGAGTAAGAATATGCAGTATTGCTCTTTCTGCACCTGGGATGTTTCACTTAGAATAATTTTCTCCAGGCTCATCCACGTTGCTGCAAATGGTAGAATTTCATTCTTTTTTATGGCTGAGTAGTATTCCATTGTGTATATATATCACAATTTCCTTATCCAGTCATCCATTGACGGACATCTAGGTTGGTTTGATCACCTGGCTATTGTAAACAGAGCTGCAATAAACATGGGAGTGCAGGTATTCTTTTGACCCGATGTTTCCCAATCCTCTGGATATATCCCCAGGAGTGAGACTGCTGGATCATATGGAAGTTCTCTTTGCAGGTGTTTAAGGAACCTCCATTCTCTTCTCCACAATGGCTGTACTAATTTACAGTCCTACCAACAGTGCAGGAGGGTTCCTCTCTCTCCACATCCTCACCAGCATTTGTTATTCTCTGTCTTTTTTATAATAGCCAGTCTGATTGGGGTGAAGTGATATCTCAGAGTGGTTTTGATTTGCATTTCCCTGATGATTAGTGATGTTGAGCATTTTTTTCATATACCTGTTGGCCATTTGTATGTCTTCCTTTGAGAAAAGTCTATTCAGCTTCTTTGCCCATTTTTAAATTGGATTATTTGTTTTTTGCTGTAAAGTTGTCTGAGCTCTTTGTATATTCTTGATAATAATTCCTTGTCAGATGCATATTTTGCAAAAATTTTCTCCCATTCTGTAGGATGTCTTTTCACTCTATTGATTGTTTCCTTTGCTGTACATTGTTTGTTTCCTTTCCTTTTTAGTTTGATATAATCCTATTTGTTTATTTTTTCTTTTGTTGCCTTTGCTTTTGGGGTGTTATTCATAAAGTCATTGCCAAGTCCTAAATACTGGAGTGTTTCTACTATGTTTTCTTCTAGGAATTTTAAAGTTTCAGGCCTTATATTTAGGTCTGTAATCCATTTTGAGTTGATTTTGGTATATGGTGAGAGGTACTGATCAAGTTTCATTCTTCTACAAAGGGATATCCAGTTTCCCCAGCACCGTTTATTGAAGAGGAGGTCTTTTCCCCAATGTATGTTCTTGGTGCCTTTGTCAAAGATCAGTTGGCTGTAAATATGTGGGTTGATTTCTGAGTTCTCTATTCTGTTCCATCAGTCCACGTGTCTGTTTTTACACCAGTACCATGCTGGTTTTCTTACTATAGATTTGTAATATAGTTTGAAGTCAGGAAGTGTAATGCTCCAGCTTTATTTACTTATGTTTTTTGCTCAGGATTGCTTTGGCTATTTGGGGTCTTTTGTTGTTCCATGTGAATGTTAGGATTGCTTTTTCTGTTTCTGTGAAGAATGTCGTTGGTATTTTGATGGGAATCACATTGAATTTGTAGATGGTCTTGGGTACAATGGACATTTTTACTACATTGATTCTTCCAATCCATGAACATGGAATGTCTTTCCATCTCCTAGTGTCTTCTTTAATTTCTTTTAGAAGTGATTTGTAGTTCTCATTGTAGAGATCTTTCACCTCTTTAGTTAGATTTATTCCTTGGTATTTTATTTTGTTTATAGTACATACTTTTATATAGTACATACACACTTTTGCTATAGTACATACTTTTTTCACATGTGTAGAAATCGACTTAGTCCTCACTATATTTTATAGATACAGAAACTAAGGTAGAGAAAGCTTAAATGACTCTTCAAGTTCACATAGCTAGTAAGTTGCAGAGCTGGATCCACACAAAGACTCTCTGGCTCAACAGCCCAGGCACTTAACCACTACCCTATACTTCCTGATTCTCAAAAATATAAACTGGGGCCGGGGGATGCCTTAAATAAAGGGGTTGTCAAATTGCTCCTTTGTTCAGTGCTCTGGCTAAGCAATATGTCATGTAAGGGATGGATGTGAGATGTGCCTTTCTTTCGTACACTGGAAGAAAGGCAAAAAAGAGAGGTGGAAAAGGAAAATCTTGGCCACAAGTGCCTTCTCAGGCAGATGGACTTCATAAGAGGGTGCATATGGAAGTAGAAGATCTGGAAATTAATTCCTTTAAAACTCTCATGCCCAGATATCCTTTGGGAAGTCTTCATGAACACCCAATATACTCCAGTCTCTGATACAAAAAAAATTAGAGAAGGTTTTGTGAAACATTGTTAATGCTTTAGAAACAAAATTTAATTAAAATTTAAATTATTTTAACCCTTGAATTTTATTTTAAAATGGTAGTTAATTTTAATAGTTTGGAAGGACCTAAAATGTAACAGGATAGTAATAAGCATAACTATAATCTACGTGGTAGGTTTATAATGATTAGATGTAAAGTATGAAAAGATAGCAGGTCAGTAATAGAGCTATGCATAAAATTCTCTTTTTAAAATCTTTATTTGCATTTCTATTACCAAAATCATTTCATAATAATGAAGTTGCTATGAGAGAAGCTCCATTACTAAGGAATCACTGTTACAGAAACAACATTATTAAAGCATTGCTATGTACAGGAACTTTTATTAGTATGATACAAGTTATATATCATTGTAATAAAGCTTCCATTATAATCCTAATTGCATAAAGCTGTGTTTGAATATAGCAATGCTAGAGCTGTAAGACTTTTAATAAAGTATCAAAATAATGATTTGGTAATAGGATTGTTTAGAATACTAATACTTCAGGGAAGACTGAACTGACTAATGGATGATGTTTATTTCACTGATTATACATGGTCTACCAAGAATTAAAAAGAAAAAGAAATGAAAAGAATCCTCATGTACCTGGAAGCATGCAGTGTGAAAATGTATGTGTTGACGAATATATACCAGCTCTCTTTAATATAACAACTTGGTGTCTCCAACTCAATGACATAAGATAGCAAGTTGCTGATATGGACATTTATAAATATGATTATTCGTGTTGACGAATATATACCAGCTCTCTTTAATATAACAACTTGGTATCTCCAACTCAATGACATAAGATAGCAAGTTGCTGATATGGACATTTATAAATATGATTATTAAAAGGTTTAATGTTCAGATCTATGGAGAGCTGGCAATCATAAAGTTAACAACACAATACACCCACAAGCATGAATACAGACACATCTTGGGAAATGCCTGTTAGAAAAACCATTATAGAAATGTGAGTTTTGGGGAATTACAGAGAGAGAGAAAGAAATGGACTTTTATTTTTAATGTTCAATGTCACTGTGCTTTTAATACAGAACAAAGTTAAACAAGGTCCCATTTTTTCTCTGACTTTTTTTTTAATTGCAACATAGTTGATTGTACATTTCTGTGGGGTACAGAGTTGAATATCATTACCTATGCGTAATATGTGATGCTCAAATCAGGGTAATTAATATCTTCAACATTATATAATATAATCATTTTTTCATGACCCTTTACCAATTCCTCTCTTACCCCATCCCCCTCCCACTTTCCTACCTCTGATAACTTCAGTTCTGTTCTCTCCCTTTGAAAGTTAGAAAATTAACTTTAAAGGAATTAGTTCTTCCCCCTTCCTCCACCAGAAGATAGAAGTTTAAATACTATTTAAATAACTAACTCTAAGACACTACTCTATGTTAGAAAGAAAGAAAACAGTGATCCTTCTGAGTTATAGCTAGAAGTTAATATTGGACTTAGGTCAACACTAGAGAATTTCAGCGTATTAGTTTGAATGTTTGTTTTTGCTTTTGCTCTAATGGAGTCAAACATTCTGCTGTTCCCTCTAGAAACATAAACAATGTTCACCACCAGAGACCGCCAGAGAGCCATCCATCACCCAGAAGGCACAGAGACACTCCTTAATACTCCCTACCTGCCACTGTGGAAACAGGCAAAGGGCCTTGACATAGGCTACGGCAGCAGAGGCCAGAACCAGTGGTTCTGCTACAGCCATATTCTCTGTCAGATAATGCGGCCAAGGCCATTTTGGTTTTGAGACCATTTGTGGCTTGCTTAAGAAGCAGCAGCTGGATTGACTTGGATATCTGCTTGGAAAGCAAAGTGCTTTTTACCTTTTAAGAGAGCATCTCCTTTCCACAGTTTCCTCTTGACTTCTGCCTTCTGGGTGTGGTGATCTGCACACAGCTGGGTGGGGTTAATTTAGAACCCAGAAGGTTCATTTCCCTACTAGCTCAGGTGATCTAGGACAAATGTGAGCATTTCACTAATGTATGGTCCCAGATATTTTTCCCCCAAATCTTTGTATTACCTGAGAGGAAGGAAGATATAAGATTTTTTGTTTATATAGTTAGTTGGCATAAGTTATTTTTCAGGATTCTAGCATTCTCTTTCATTAAATATGATCAACCCAAGCTAATTTGCACTGACAAAATGAGGGATTCTAACCATTTCTGAAACACCTACAAAACTTGAAATCTCTTCACCTGAGAGCATGTGACATTGACAAAGTACAAGGGCTTAATTATTCTATACATCGACTAAATTACTGTAAAACAGAGGCACCAAAAATACTTGAAGAAATTTCATCTTCCACAAATTTTTTATTTTATTTATTTTTTGACTGGTAAGGGGATCACAACCCTTGGCACGTTGTGGTCTGCACCATGCTCAGCCAGTGAGCGCACCGGCCATCCCTATATAGGATCCGAACCCGTGGCCTCAGTGCTACCAGTGCCGCACTCTCCCGAGTGAGCCACGGGGACGGCCCACATCTTCCACAAATTTAACTAGAAATTTGAAATCAGGTAATTTTGAAAAAAACAAAATTAATTTCAGCATTCATGTAAGTTTACAGTTTACAACATACGGATGTCCTTGTTTTTAATATATGCGGGGTGAGCACACCAAGCTTTCCAATCAGGCCTTCCAAGGAAGGTCTAACTTTCCCATTATGACAGGAATAGAGTCCTACAGGAAAGTCTCACTCCACAGTGGTGAAGACTTAAGAGACTTTAATAAATAAATGTTCATTGATGGATTTCTGTGGAAACTGATCTTATTATCTTCCCTGTCCCCCACTTCCCCCACCTTCTCCACAATCATTTTGTCAGTACCCCCCAAAGCAGAGCTTTCCTTTAAACATCCCCCTTTCTCTCCATCTCCTTGCAGACAATGAGCCTCACACATGGGACTCTCACAACCATCTCTTTCCCTCCAGCCTGCTGGAGCCTCCTATCTGGTTTCCTTTTCTCCATTCTCTCCCTCTCCCTGCACACAGATACCTGATTCATAGCTACAATCAGCAATTTTATGTCACTGTCTTGTTCAAAATTATTCCTAATTACCCCTTTGCTTATTAGGTAGAGTTTAACCTTTGGGGGGGGCATGGGTCCCTTTCAATATCCAATAAGAGCAATGTCTTCGGAATAATGCACACTGCACTCAGACTTTTGCCCATGTTACTCGGGGCTGACATATACCCTGAGGCCTGGGTATTCTGACCCCTAGGTAAGAAACCCAAACCTTTATAATAAAGTTTAAACTGCATGGCTCTCCATTCCATTTCCCTGCAAGCTGGCACAAACTACTTTTCCAGCCTTATTGTTGATCAGAGTACTCCTCATCACAGAAAAGAGTGAAGGCTTCATTAAGCACCTACCACATGCCAGGAACTAGTCTAAGCCCTAAATACACAGCAGCAAACACAACAACAAAGGTTCCTGTGTTGCTCATATTCTGTCGACCCATAGTCATCCTGTGTGTTGGCACACCCTGACCTGCTGCTCCATATCCTCAAGGGTATGCAATTCCCAGTTTTAGAAGCCTGGCTCTATATGCATTTTATTCTCTTGTTATTCTGGTTTGCTCTCTACTCCCAGGATACCTAGTGTTTCCTCACCTCTGTGCTGGTCCACCTCTCTGGAATACTCCTTCATATCTTTCCCCACCTACCAAAGATTCTAAAGTAATCTCAAGCCCCACCCCCACCCTCTTCCAAGAAAAATCATTTCAGCTCACAGTAAACTCTCTTCTTACACTCTTTATCAGTGACCTGGCACTTTATCCTATATTGCCTGTAGCACCTATATAAGACTATAAAAGTTGTCTTACTACATAATTTATTACTATTGATTCATTCTTCTATGTAATCTGTGCATTATCGCCCCACCTTTGGAGAAAGGACACTGTGCTATAGATTCCTGTTTGCAGAAAAATGCTATCTCTCACAATGCCTTTTATACACAACACCACTAAGTCTGTATTTGCTGGTTCTTGCTGATTGATTGCAAGAGATGATGCCACCAAGATGATGAAACTTATCTCTAACTTCCAGGGATGATCCATAGAAATTTCAGAGTCTTTCTCTGCTTAGGGATTGATAATATGACCAAAGTGATGCACAACTTAGCAAACCAACTTAACCACAGTTATTCTTCATTCTGATTATGAGCCACAAGTGTGCAGACACTGGCATGAGAACAATACGTAATAAGATTATTTATATTCCAAATAATAATTTGCTTTTTCCATCTACATGCCATAATGATTGGATTCTTATCTGACCTAACCTTCATGTTAATATCTGAATTGCAATCTTTGAAGGCAAAAAAGGGCATCTTAAAACAAACAAACAAACAATAAAACAGATAGCAAATGATAATGGTATACAATGCAGCTTTGTTTGGTGCTATTAGTCACTGTAAATGCATTTGCTATCTCCCGTCTGCATCTATAACTCTCACCATCACTTCCTCGCAGAGTAAACAAATGTTGCGTATAAACTTCCCCACACAGCCTGTCTTTGCAGGATTTTCTAACTTACCAACTTGCTTAACAGAATTAAATGCCTCGTTAAAACCAAGTATATTGCACACAAATTACAACACTATTCTTAGGACTTGTACCAGGGATACTGTGACTAAATTTCTTAAGCATGATACTTGTTTTCTTTGAAACGTGCAAGAACAATATGCCCTGATTGTTATCCTGGCATGTACAGTTCCACTCATGCCTGTGCAACTGCACAGTTGATGTGCCTTTGAAATCCTGAAGAATGTCTTCTACCTTCCAGAGCCTGGGGCAATCTCCATGTGGGTAGCTGTTTACCTCAGTGGCAGATTTCCATAAAGCTATAATCACTACCAGATGGTCCACCAAATGATGACTGTTTGATGGGAAGAAAAATATGAATCTATCTCTATCTAAATATAACATTATTTGTTATTTGAGCTTATGTCCTATACTAGCCACAGAGTAGTGTTAATTTTGAATTTGGTAAATGAGTTAATGGAGATGATGTTTATTATCAACTTGAGATGAGATTATTAATAACAGTAATAGCTAATATTTATTGTGAGATTGCATACTACGTGCTAGGACCTATTCCAAACAGTTTATGCTTATTATTGCTCTTAACCCATGTACCAATTTCATGTACCACTAGTATCACCATTTCACAGATGAGAAAACTGAGGCACAGAAAGGCTCAGTACCTTACTCCAGTTTTCACAAGTTATTGGAAAAGCCAGCATTTGATCCAGACAGTTTGGCTCTACATCAAATGTTCTCCACTACTATGTTATACTACTCCTCATTTAACAAATTCCATTCTAAAATTTTGAAGTTGGGTATTACTAACGGCATCCTGTCTTGCCATGTCAGAGAAAAAAGGGTGTCAGACATACCATGACTCCAAATATACAATATTCAAGGAGATGGTCTATAGATAGGTGGGTAGTAATAAAACTTCTGAGTTTTTCTCTGTAATTTGCGGGAACACTTACCTTCACAAGGAAACATGCTCCATGACATCGTTTATATCATAGGCTTTGTGATGACCAACAGATAGGTGGGTAGTAATAAAACTTCTGAGTTTTTCTCTGTAATATGCGGGAACATTTACCTTCACAAGGAAACATGCTCCATGACATCGTTTATATCATAGGCTTTGTGATGACCAACAATTTACCCCACTAGATAGTTCCAGCTAAAACAAGCACAAAATCACCAAGAATGTTGCTGCTCTATCTATAACACTGGGGAGAGGGTACTAGTCAAACCATTGGACATTTTCTCTGACTTCTGTTTCTCTAACTAAGGAAGAAATGCACTAATCAATATCACATTTTGGCTTACTTCAAGCATGACCTTTAATGCAACTCTGATACAAGCTTCTCTGTTAACATATTCCCTAAAAGACTAGCCAAACATTTCTTTGGTTAATATTCTGATTGGAGTGCAAAGTCAGGGCTTCGGACTTGGATTTAATGCTGAGTTTGCTAACAATATACTCAAGAGCCACTGGCTGTCTCTATCTCTTCTATATTCTTCTAGCATATAACAGTCTGAATCATTCATTTGGTACTTAGCATTTGCTTGCTGCTATCATTACTTTCACTTATTTTTAAATATATTTTTGCATGCCTACATCTCACATTGCTAGTAACAGGTCCTTGAATCATCTCTACATTGTGGATTCTGAGTCCTGTCAAATGACCTGATGCTTGCCTGTTGGCTTCCCTGGCTACTGGAAAAGCCTCGGAGTGAACAGACGGTGGCAACACCAAGACATGCTGCCCGCGTTGCCCTGTCCCTGTGATTATCTGACATCTGGGTATCTTCTAAATTATCACTGCACTTGGCACCTGATCTACAACCTGAAGGCAGAAAATGTACATACACAGTTTTTCCAAAAACTCCATCAGATCAGTTTAAGTCAATGAACATTTATTAGCCCTTACTTATGCAGAGGTTACAAGCTGCTTATGCACGTTACACAAAACAAAACAAAATACAGCCCCTACTATAGAGGAGGCTGTACTTCTGTAGGAGAGAGAGATCTTTGAATAGAGTTCAGCTGGGTATTCTAAACAGAGAAACGCAGAGGACCCGGAAGAGAGCCATGTTGGTCTGGAAAGGATACCTAAGCCAGTTGGGTAGAGTGTTCGAGACAGAGAAAACAGAAGCAAGGCCTGGGGTCATGAAACAGCCTGGTGTATAAAGGGGGCCATGAGAGAGATGGAGAAAGTTCAGCTGGGTATTCTAAACAGAGAAACGCAGAGGACCCGGAAGAGAGCCATGTTAGTCTGGAAAGGATACCTAAGCCAGTTGGGTAGAGTGTTCGAGACAGAGAAAACAGAAGCAAGGCCTGGGGTCATGAAACAGCCTGGTGTATAAAGGGGGCCATGAGAGAGATGGAGAACATGAGGGGAAGAAGTTACGTGTGCTGGGGGAGGGCTCGATCACGCATATCCTCAACACACACCACCCCCTCCCTGTCCTTCTACCAAGTCTTACAGATTTTAATCTCCTAATATTTCCCTCTAATTTTATTTCCCTCCTTGTATTATTCCTTCTTCTCCATCCCTATAATTATTATTGGCCCACAGCAGTAGTCTTCTAACCAAGAAAAGGACGGTCTAAAAAGAAGTTCGACAGTAACTGCATATATGATCAAAGAACAAGTCTTCCATGATGTGGCTGCTCCCACTGTCCTGCTTTATCTCTCACCCTCTCCCATGCCCCCCGGGGCCCAGCATTAGGACGGATTAGAGTCTGCTCCCTGGCCATGCCCTTGGGACCTGCACACACTGCTCCCTCCCTCTTACCCCCTTCCCCATCTGTATGACCAACAAACTGCTACTCAGCTGGAGGATTACTCCATCCCTGAGGCCTTTGCTCATTCTCCCAGGCAGAAAAACTGCACTAGTTCCTTCCCTACCCTTGTTACCTTTATGGTGGCTCTTATCCTACTGTTTTGCAATTGCTTGTTTGCAGAGCAGTCTCCCCACCAGAATATAAGTTCTTTGAGGGCAAGGACTGTATGTTAACTGTGTTCTATCCCTAGTA
>NW_007727917.1:305413-310650 GCF_000696425.1 Galeopterus variegatus
GGTGGCTCTTATCCTACTGTTTTGCAATTGCTTGTTTGCAGAGCAGTCTCTCCACCAGAATATAAGTTCTTTGAGGGCAAGGACTGTATGTTAACTGTGTTCTATCCCTAGTACTAACCACAGTGACTTGCTCATAACAGGTGCTCATTTAATATTTGTGAGTGATGGAAAGAGGGAAAAAAAAATCAATCATTTCTACTCCCTCCCCAGATTCTAACAATAAGTCCAGAAGTAATAAAGCATGTAGATCGAACAGTATAGAAAAAATTGGCTTGTTAAAAGTAGCATTCCCATGTGAGGCGAGTCTTCTCTCTGTGGCCAGGTGGACAACAGCTACTGGATGTGAAGGTGTTGCCAGTAATCAGCCCAAAAGTCCCCACTGGAATGGTGCAGCTTAATCAGCATTAGGCTGCTAGCCTGACTCCCCAGCAACACAAGCCTCAGGAAAACTGGCTTCTGAAAGTCTCTTCACTATCTACAAAGCCACAACTAATAAGAGAGGACTGTTAGGGTTATAATACCATTACATGCCAAGGCTATATCTCTGTAGGACCAAGTAAACAGTCAGTGCCTATTAAATGTTTACTACAGTATTAATCTAGCTTTTCATTAAAAGAGAAGGGAAGCAGTGGAACTACCATCCTAGCATGCTAATTAATTCTCTGTGTGAAAAGAAGTGCTAATCTCCATTCTAAAGCATCAATCACAGAAAATAAACTGAAATGTGACCAGATTTTAAAATTCTACTTGTTCTAAAATCAGATGTAAATGAAAGCTTCCAGGATTCTCTAAGAGGCGATTATACGGTGCTAGGAAACCCCATTTAAACTCAATCTTCTAGGAAACTTTTAAATACTTTTTCCAGTTTGAAACTGTTCCCTATTATCACCCTTCATGTGCCCTCCTTGTCTAAGAAGCTTTGCTCTAAAAAAAATTTCTCCCAGTTTCTAACTGAAATATTACAGAATTTCCCAGAAGCATTAGCGATGGTTCCTTAGCAACTGTTGATATGTCTCAAAACAACCTGAGACAATCTTCTCTTCGACATGTAGTCGCACCCTCTCTCTGCTAACAGAATTCCACAATATGGCACAAAAGATTCGTGCAGCTAAATATAGCTTCCGACACACATTTTTAAAGTTGACAGAGTTTTAATGATTTAAGTCTTCCATAACGCAGCTTTGGTTAGGTGCACCTCAACAACAGTATATCAAAGGGCTCTGTGCAGAGAGATTTTAGAATCTTTTTCTTTTTTAATCACACCATTAACACTCTTGACATTTCAGAAATAATGTTTATCGATTTTTGTGTTAGCACTCCCATAAATTAAGTGATGTAATGGACAGAATTATTGTGGTACTATAAAGAAAGTGTCATTCAGATTGTTAACTACATAAGAGAAAAAAACACAGAGACTCTGGATTCATATAAAAATAGCCCCAAATCTGGAGAGTAAATAGGAGATGAAGTAAACTGACATATTCCAGTGATAATTGGTCTATCTCCACCATTCCCTCCTGGCTGCTGTTCCAAAAACAATTGAACTTGTTTAATAAAAGCAAGCTATAATAGTAATGATCATTCTGTACCAAAAAAAAACAAAAAACAAAAAAAAAACCAAAGATGAAAATAAGATATATGAATTCAAGCTTATTCACCCCCCAAAAATCAGTATAAATGAAAATGAAAAGTATTAGGAATGGAGAAAACAGCATTTAGAATCTGTAGCAGAAAAGAATCACATGGTAGAAAAAGCAAAGATGGCTCCTATTAATCTGTGGGATTAAACTTCCACAAGGAACTTGCCTCTATCATTAGTAGAAGAGAGTCAGCGTCTAGTTAAAATCTGTGATTGTGGTTCTGGGGAAAGGGTAGGTGAAGATGGAAATGGCAAAATCACCATGTATAGACAGGTTAAAACAATTCTTCTGTGTGTGTGTGTGTGTGTGTATTTGGAAAGAAAGAGGGGTGTTCTGCTATAACCTTCATTATGGGGCTGTTTTGAAGATTAAACAAGATAAGGCATGTAAAGTATTTTGCCTGCATAAAATACTGCCAATAAGTATTATGCCGTGTGTGTGTGTGTGTGTGTGTGTGTGTGTGTATTTCTTTGTATGTTACAAAAGATTTGTGTACCTAAAAATAGCTTCTGATACACAAATATATATATAATAAACATAAATGGGATAAGAATTGTATTTATACACCATAGGGTTACTATGTAATAAATGTAATAATATTACTGTCTAATAAAAGTAGTAAATGAACATAAATAACATAAATAACACAGTGCCTGGTAAATAACAAGGGCTTAACAAATGTTAGCTATCACTGTCGTCGTCATCATCATCATCATCATCATCATCACCATTATTTCTCCCATTTAACCCATTTTAAATAAGACGATGCTGAGTTTCCCAGGTAATTAGGTAATCTGCCCGAGGTCGCACAGCTAGTAAGGGACGGCCATTATTTCTCCCATTTAACCCATTTTAAATAAGAGGATGCTGAGTTTCCCAGGTAATTAGGTAATCTGCCCGAGGTCGCACAGCTAGTAAGGGACGGGGCAGAGACTGATGCCTGTCTTATTGCAAAGCTCAAGACCTTTCCAATTTTTCTATAGGTCTAAACATTCTTACAGAGCAGTTAAGCATTTTGCTTCTATGAAACAGGTTTCAAGAAAAAAGAGTATATAGTTGTTGCTACCATCTTTATTTTTATAGGTGTAACTCAAATAAATCTAATGAGAACTAAAAGCATAAGTCTTATTGGCCGGCATATTACAGTAATCTATTACTAGGCTAAGACATTTCCTGGTCACAGGGCAAGTACCTAGAAGTGGCTTTTGCTGAAACGTTGCCAGTCTGTCATTGATCTCCCGTTCTATACATATCCAATTAGCATTCTTGAAGTCACACAAGTTGCTGGGGTGGCTAACTTAATTATATTATTTTTAAACAAAAATATTACTGTGGATATAATGATTAATTTCACCATTTCAGAACATCAAAATCCATTCATTAAAGAATCCATCAAATAAGTCTGGTTATAAATTAATAATGTATGTCTGTGCTCTAGTTTGAATATAAAAAAGAAAAGTTATCTAAAAGTAAAAAGGCAGAAAATTTATTTTTAGTCCACTATCTACTTAGTTAATAGTCTTAAGCCAGTGTGGCTCAAGGCCAGAGTAAAATTCACTAATTTGAATCTTTTTGTTGTCCTTCCTTTTCACTCTCAAGCAGACAAGGTAATAAGCAGTGGGGGACATATCTAGGATCTACAGAATATTTCTGTAGTTTCCATTTTCTAAATCCTCACGCTGTTCTTTAGTTTTATAGAGTAGTTTTTCAATTGTTGAGGCCTTTTCTGCAGAAAGGCAATTTGATTTCTACCCTTGGCTCTTCAATTTTACATTCCATCATCACTAAACATTGATTAAGCCTGCTGAAGTACACTCCCTTGTATTCGGGTCTTTGAATTCTCAGAAGGTCATTATTTATTGTAATGCAACAATCTGGGAATTTTTAAAAATATGGTCAATGCAAGCGCTGTATTTAACAGTGTTTGCCTTTGTTTATTGTTTCGGGACAAAACAAATGGTGTTTCTTAAACATGAAATACTTAATTCAAGTGTTTTTAAAAAAGATATGTAAAAATGAATATTGTCTTTCTGAGCATATCACAATTTAAAAAAACAAACATCAAGGGCTGGTAGGCAGCTTTCTAAAATGGCTCAGTAATCCTCATCTCTTTGTATTAATTCTCTTGTGTAATCCTGTCTCCTTGCATGTGGGCTGGACTTAGTAACTGGTTTTTAACCAACAGAAAATGGCCATAGTGATAAGATGTCACGTCTATGACTAGGTCACAAAAGATTGTGGTGTCTACCTTACTAGCACTGTCTCTCTTGCCCTTTCACTTTCTGACTCTAGTGGAGCAAGAAGCCCGCATGAAAAAGAACCGAGGGAGGCAACAGTCCAACATCCTGTGAGGCACTGAGTCCCACCAACTATCACGAGTGAGGTAAAGACTGGATCCCTCCCAGTCAAGCCCTGAAGTGACCAGTTCAGTGAGAGACCCAGAATCAGCGGATCCAGCCAACACATACATGTCTGATGTCCTAGCACACAAAAACAATAAGATAATAAATGTTTTAAGCCATTAAATTTGGGGTAATTTGTTATACAGCAATAAATAAAAAACTACAAGCTCTAAAATACATGTCATCAGTCATGCTGTTTAGTAAATATTTAACGAGAAGCTCTTATGTCCAAGGCACTTGGCTGGGTGCTGAGAATACAGTGGAGAACGAAACACACATGGTCCTTGCCTTCTGGGCCCGGCAGAAGATTGTCCTTTGTGATCTTCCCTGGTTGCCAGTTTGTACTTGTTTCCCTGCAGGAACCTTGATGAGTGTTAGCTACCACCTAACAAGAGAGCCCCTGCACTTTGAGAGATCCGCTCTCCTATAAAGGCCTTTGGAAAGCTGTAGCCTGATCTGAACAATTATTACCTGCTCCAAGGGGCCAACAGATCTCTTCTCAGGCACAAGATCCCTTGCATATGTAAAACAGTGAAACTTTAGTACACAAATATTTTTTACACATGAAGGTAAGGATGAGCCTTGAATAAATTTTTCTTATATTAAAAAAAACAAAACTCATCTCATTAGACATATCATAATAGTAATTATAATTAGAAACCAATTATAATTGTTGAGACAACAATGCGACTGCAAATCTTTTGTAAATTAGTAGTCTTCACCTGCTTCATCTAAATCATTCTTATCAAGCTTACAAAATATCATATATTTAGTTCATTATAATGCCTATTGGTGGGGGGGGGCGGTAATGTGCTCTAGTTTGGTAAAACTTCTAGTTTTACCTGTGAGAAAAGTTAACTATATTCACATTGCCTTCAGATTTTTTTGGAATATTCTTTTAGTGGTAAATTTGTATTCTTAAAGATCAGTTACATTTTGGGGAATGTCTTAAGTCATTCCTATTTAAATATTTGTAGACTGTGATATATTCTCAGTATTTGTAGATTATAAAGTAATCAAAGATTACGATGTAGAAGTCCATAGGTATGAGTAGATGTCTTACTCTTCTAGCTTCTGGAAGCTCATTTAGGCCAATGAGTAGTTTAGGCAGTACACAGAGCTGACAGTCAACCCAAAATATTTGGAATGAGATTTGTTCAAAAGCCACCTTAAAAGACAATAACCAAGTCCCAAA
>NW_007727917.1:312176-313268 GCF_000696425.1 Galeopterus variegatus
TTATTGAAATGAAAGAGGCTTGGTGAGAGTGGGAGTGGATTTAGGGAGGAAAGAAATCAGACCTTCTGCGTGATCTTAAGTTTGAGATAGCATCAAATTATCACATAAGCATTTAGATAAACTAATTTGGAGTGCAGCGGAGTTTCTGTGCTGAAGGCTTAACTTTAGAGTCACTGGGAAATAAAAGATATTTAAAGACATGGAATAGGATAGAACCATTTAGGGAGAGAATGTAGACATAAAAGAGAACAGGGTCAAAGACAGACCCTTGGGATATTCTAACATTTATAGGTATGACAGAGGATAAGAATGAGAAGTGGGACTATAGGGTCAAAGGGCATATACATTTAAAAATTTTGCTATTGACAAATTGACCTCCATCAAGATTGTACCTCACCCAGGAGAGGAGCTATGAGCAGCCTCCACTGCCTGGCAGAAGGCAGGAGCATGCCTGGGGCACTAGGCATGAGCTGTGGGCAGTACCACCACCCAGCAAAAGGGAGGGACATACCCAGGGCCCTAGGCAGGAGCCGTGGGCAGTGCCCAACACCCAGCAGAAGGCAGGAGCATGCCTGGGGCATGAGGCAGGAGATGTGGGCAGCACCCACCACCTAGCGGAAGGCAGGAGAATGTCCAGAGCACTAAGCAGGAGACAGGGGCAGCACCCACTGCCCAATAGAAGGCTGGAGTCATGCAGCAACCCCCGCCTGACAGAAGGCAGGAGCATACCGGAAACTCCACATCTGCACAGGTAGTCCACCACAGCCACTGCCACAGCCATTGCTGCCACAAGGGTAGCTCACCACCAAAGTAGGAGCCACAGCCACTGTATAGGTGGCCCACTGCCCACTTGACAGCATTGACATTAGGAAAGTCACCAGCAGAGACCAGAAAAAGAAAAGGAAGTCTCTCTCCTCGAAGCCCACTCCAGAGTCATAGAAGAAGCAACTGATCTACCAGATGACCAGACATTAATGTAGAGATACCACAAATACAAAAACAAACAAACAAACAAAAAAAACAAACAAAACAAAAAACAAGAAAATATGTTACAACCAAAGGAATACAGTAATTCCCAAGTACAAGACTCCA
>NW_007727917.1:313873-319802 GCF_000696425.1 Galeopterus variegatus
TCTCTGAGACACGTTATAGTCAAACTGGCAAAGCTCAAAGACAAAGAGAGAATCCTAAAAGAAGCAAGAGAAAAGTGTCAAGTCACCAATAAGAGAGCCCCTATCAGACTAACAGCAGACTTCTCAACAGAAACTCTACAGGCCAGAGGAAAATGGGATGATATATTCAACATACTAAAAGAAAAAAACTGCCAGCCAAGAATACTATACCCAACAAGGCTATCCTGCAGAAATGAGGGAGAAATAATGTATTTTCCAGACAAATAAAAACTGAAGGAGTTCACCACCACATGACTATTCCTGCAAGAAATCCTAGAGTGAGTCCCACATCTGGAATCCAAAAAATGATAATCACTACCACAAATACACAAGAAGAACAAAACCCAATCATAGAACAAGAATGCAAATGAGAAAGAGAAAGAAACTAACTCTTACCACCTCAAAAAACCAACAAACATCAAAGACAACAATAAAAAGGGAAGAAAGGAACAAAAAACATTTAATATATCCAAAGGAAAATCTATAAAATGCCCAGAGTAAGACAATACCAAATGGATTCAATGTTCTACTCAAAAGACACAAATTGATTGATTGGATTAAAAAGCTAGACCCACAGATATCTAAAATTATTTTAACAGACAACCAGGCATACCACCACCTGAGGCTTAGAGCCAGGGACCAGACCTTCTGCCCACAACCAGGCACACTGCCACTACCACAGGCCCTGCTTGGGGTCCTGAGGTATGGATCCAGGGACCAGACCCTCCTCCTTCAACCAGGCACACCACTGCCGACACCAGCAACTAGGTAAGGAGCATGCCAAAAACATCACCTCCATGTGTGGGTGGCCCACCACAGCCACCACAATAACCACGGCTGCCATGAAAGCAGATAGACACCACAACCAGTGTGCAGATGGTCCACCAGCCACTGGAGTGCACTGACACAATGAGAGTCACCAGCAGAGACCAAAGAAAAGAAGAGGATGTCTCTCTCCACAAATCCCATTCAAGAGTGACAGAAGCATCTGCTCTATAATACTGGGGGGCCTAAACACACATCTCAGCACTGGGCAGATCATCTAGGCAACAAATCAACAGAGTAACCATTACTCTTTCAGAAGGAGAGAAGAAAGGTTTATCAGAGGTGGGAGGGGAATGGGAAGAGATTGGACAATGGTCATAAAGAATAACTATGATTTGTAACAATATATATGGTAGTAAGATTGATTTGATCAACATATGTCAACATTGAACCCCCAAAGTATGTATAATCAATTATGATTCAATAAAAATTTTTTTAAAATTATTTTAACACAAAAAGATAAAAAGAAAAGCTAGACCCAACTATATGCTGTTTTCATGAGACCTATCTCACCTGTAAAGACACACACAATAATAGTGAAGGGATGGAAAAAGATATACCACGCAAATGGAAACTGAAAACAAGCAGGAGTAGCTATTCTCATATTGGATAAAATCGACTTTAAACCAAAAACCATAAAAAGAGACAAAGAAGGTAACTATAATGATAAAGGGATCTATCCAGCAGGAAGACATAAGAATCATAAACATATATGCACCCAACACCAGAGGACCTAGATATATAAAGCAAACACTATTAGGCCTGAAGAAAGAGATAGACCCCAATATGGTAATAGAAGAGGATTTGAACACCCCTCTCTCAGCACTGGACAGATTATCTAGGCAACAAATAAGCAAAGAAACAAAGAATTTAAACTATACTTTGGACTGAGTGGACCTGGCAGATACCTACAGAACATTTCATCCAACAACTACAGAATATACTTTCTTCTCATCAGCACACAGAACACTCTTCAGGATAGACCACATGTAAGGTCACAAATCAAATCTCAACAAATTTTTAAAAACTGAAATCATTTCAAGTATCTTTTCAGACCACAATGGATTAAAACCAGAAATCAATAACAACCAAAACTATGGACACTATAGAAATATATAGAAATTACCAACATGCTCCTGAACAACCTATGGGTTCAAGAAATTAAACAGGAAATCAAAAAATTTCTTGAAACTAACAAAAATAAAGACACATCATACCAAAGCCTGTGGGATACTGCAAAAGCAGCAATGAGAGGGAGTTTTTTTGCAATAAATACTTACATCAAAAGACTAGAAAGATTTCAGATAAACAACCTAATGCTATACCTCAAAGAACTATAAAACAAGAACAATCCAATCCAAAAGACAGTAGACAGAATGAAATAATTAAGATTAGAGAACAACTAAATGAAAGAGACCCAAAAAGTGAGACAAAAAGATCAATGAAACAAAATGTTAGTTTTTTGAGAAGATAAACAAAATAGACAAGCCATTAGCTAGGCTAACTAAAGAAAGAAGAGAGAAGGCCCAAATAAAAGAAGTCAGAAATGAAAAAGGACACATTACAACTGATATCACAGAAATACAAAGAATCATTACAGACTATTTTAAACAACGATATGCCAACAAATTTGAAAACTTGAAAGAAATGGATAAATTTTTGGACACATACAAACTACCAAGACTGAACCAAGAAGAAATAGAAAACCGGAACAGACCAGTGACAAGCAATGAGATTGAGGTAGTAAGTAATCAGCAATCTTCCAACAAAGAAAATCCCAAGACTGGGTGGCTTTATGGCTGAATTCTAACAAACCTTTAAAGAGGAATTAATACCTATTCTCTTCAAACTCTTCCAAAAACTTGAAACAGAGGCCATTCTCCCAAACTTGTTCTATGAGACCAGCATCACCCTGATACCAAAACCAGACAAAGATACAACAAAAAAAGAAAACTACAGGCCAGTATCTCTGATGAATATTGATGCAAAAATCCTTGACAAATTATTAGCAATCAGAATACAGCAACACATCCAAAAAGTTATACAGCATGATCAAGTGGGATCATCCCAGGGATGTAAGGATAGTTCAACATATGCAGGTCAATAAATGTGATACACCACATCAACAAAATTGAGGACAAAAACCATACAATTATCTTGACAGATGCAGAAAAAGCATTTTACAAAATTCAACATCCCTTCATAAGAAAGACTCTCAGCAAACTGGGTATAGAAGGAAAGTATCTCAACACAATAAGAGCCATATACAAAAACACAACCACCAAAATCATCCTGAATGCAAGAACAGGAACAAGACAAGGAAGCCCACTCTCACCACTTCTATTTAATAGTGTCAGAAGTGCTAGCAACAGCAATCACGCAAGATGTCCCTGTCTGCAGATGACTTGATCTTATATATAGAAAAGTCTAAAAACTCTACCAAAAAACTCTTAGAGCTGATAAATGATTTCAGTAAAATTGCAGGATACAGAGTTGTATTAGTTTTTTTGTGTTGCTATAACAGAAATACTTTAGACTGGGTAATTTATAAAAAACAGAGGTTTATTTAGCTTATAATTCTGAGACAGCTGCCTCTGGCACAAGACTCAGGCTGCTTCTATTCATGGTGGAAAGTGGCAGGCAGCCGGCAGGTACAAGCAGATCACATGGCAAGAGGAAGCAAGAGAAAGAGGGGAGGTGCCAGGGTCTTTTAAACAACTGGCTCTCACAGGAACTAAGAGTGAGAACTCACTCATTAATCTCCACACCTAGGGAGAGCATTAATCCATTCATGAGGGATCCGCCCCCATGGCTCAAACAGCTCCCAGCACTGCCACACTGGGGATCAGATTTCCACATGAGTTTTGGTGGGGACAACACATCCAAACTCTATCAATAGTCAACGTGCAAAAAATCAGTAACATTTTTATATTCCAACAACAAACTAGCAGAAAAAGAAATCAAGAAAGCAAGTCCATTTACAGTAGTCACCAAAAAAAATAAAATTCATAAGAATCAATTTAACCAAGGAGATGAAAGATCTCTACAACAAGGACTACAAATCACTGCTGAAAAAAGTGAAAGAGGACACAAAAAGATGTAAAGACATTCCATGCTCTTGGATTGGAATAATTAACATTATGAAAATGACCATACTAACCAAACAATCTACTGATTCCATGCAATCCCCATCAAAATACTAACGAAATTCTTTATAGAAATAGGAAAAACAATCCTACCATTCATATGGAACAACAAAAGACCTCAAATAGCCAAAGAACTCCTGAGCAAAAATAAATGAATAAATAAATAAAAAATATAGTCAGAGGCATTACACTACTTGACTTCAAATTATACTACAAAGTTATAGTAACCAAATTAGCATGGTACTGGCAAAAAAACAGACTTGGACCAATGGAACAGAATTGAGAACCCAGAAATCAACCCAAATACTTAACAGCCAACTGATATTTGACAAGGGCAACAGGAGCATACATTGGGGAAAGGACGGCCTCTCTCCAGTAACTGGTGCTGGGAAAACTGGACGTCCACATGTAGAAGAACGAAACTAGACCTGTACCTCTCACCATATAACAGAGTCAACCACAAGTGGATTAAAGACTTATACATAAGACCAGAAACTATAAAACTACTAATAGAAAACAGCGGAAACACTTCAGGAAGTAGAACTGGTAAAAATCTTCATGTACAAGACCCCAAACGCACACAACAAAAGAAAGAATAATGAAATGGGATTATATCAAACTAAAAAGATTCTTCACAGCAAAAGAAACAGTTAACAGAGCAAAAAGACAACCTACACAATGGGAGAAAATATTCGCACACTATGCACCAGATAAGGAACTCAAACAACTTAACAGTAAAAAAACAAGTCACCTAATTAAAAAATGGGCAAAGGAGCTGAATAGGCATTTCTCAAAGGAAGATATACAAAGGGCCAACAGACACACGAAAAAATGTTCAATATCACTCAGCATCAGGGAAATACAAATCAAAACCACACTGAGATATAGTCTCAAGCCAGTTAGATTGGCCATTATAAAAAAAGAATAAAACAGCTGGCCAGGATATGGAGAAAGGGGAACCCTCCTATACTGTGGGTGGGACTGTAAATTAGTGCAGCCATTATGGAAAACAGCATGGAGATTCCTCAAACAACTACAGATAGAGCTGTCATACAATCCAGCAATCCCACTGCTGGGTATATACCCAAAGGAATGGAAATCATCATGTTGAATCATCATGTTGAAGGGATACCTGCACTCCCATGTTTATCATAGCTCTATTTACAATAGTTAAGAGTTGGACCCAACCTAAATGTCCATTGACAAACGACTGGGTAAGGAAAATGTGGTATATATACAAACACAATACCACTCTGCCATAAAGTGAATGAAACTCTGCCATTCACAGCAACATGGATGAAGTCAGGGAAAATTACCTTAAGTGAAAAAAGCCAGGTACAGAAAGAGAAATACTGCATGTACTCACTCATAAGTGGGAGCTGAAAAAAATAAATAAACAAAAAACAAAAGAAAGATAGAACCACCACAACAATTCCTTGAACTTTCAAAAGGAGGGAACGAAACAGAAGCCACCAGAAGTGGGAAAGGAGTGGAAAGAGAGTTAGGGAGAAATTGGCATAGGACCACAAAAAATGTTTACATTGTGTAATGGCCAAAAAAAAAAAAAAAAAAAAAACTGTACCTATTTATGCCTAATAGCATAGTATTTAAGGGCCCTCTCCCCTGTACCCTTCACGATACTATGTTTTTTTAAGATTTATATCTTTGCCAATATGGGAGGTTAAAAATGGCATTGCAGTGTAGCTTCCATTTGCATTACTGCTTTTATGAGTGAGCCTAAGTATTTTTTCAAATATTTAAGACACTTGTTTGTACCTGTCTGTGAATTGCCTTTTCATAATCTTTGAAGGGAAAGTTTTGCAAGATAGGTGATAATAAAGGTGGTTGTAATACCAGTGGGGAGAATCCTATGGCAGGTAGACATAACGATGCAAGAGAGAACAGGCGATACTGCAATC
>NW_007727917.1:320458-325204 GCF_000696425.1 Galeopterus variegatus
CATACAGACCGGTTCCCGCTCACTGGCTGAGCGAGGTGCGGGCGCGACACTGAGGGTTGCGATTCCGTTGCCGGTCCCAGTCCAGTATGGGCGCGACACTGAGGGTTGCAATCCGTTGCCGGTCACGAAAAAAGAAAAAAAAAAGAAAAAAAGAAAAACAACATCCAGAAGGAAGCACAGAGAAACAAAAGGGTGAGCATAACAGGTCTGTGAGGTATGGCAAAGAGGTCTAAATACCTGTAATTGGAGTCACAAACAGAGACGTGGAGAGACTGGAGCAGAAGCAATATATCTAAAAAGAAAATGGCCAAGAATTTTCAAAAACCAATGAAAATCATCAAGCCACAGATTCAAGGGAAATCACGAATCTCCTGAGGATACATATAAAGACAACAATACATAGATATGTATCTTAGTCCAATCAGACTGCTATAACAAAAATTCTATAGACTGGGTGATTTATCAACAACAGAAATTTATTTGTCACAGTTCTAGAAGCTGGGAAGTTCAAGATCAAGGCACCAGGAGATTAGGTGATGGCCCATTTCCTGGTTCATAGCTGTTTTTTCACTGTGTCCTAATGCCAAAAGGGCTGAGGCAGCTCTCTGGAGTCCCCTTTAAAAAGGCATTAATCCCATCAAGAGGGATCTGCCCTCATGGCCTAATCACCTCCTGAAGGTCTCACCTCCTAACACCATCACAGTACGGATTCATAGGTTTTAACATACAAATTTGGGGGGGCTGGGTACAAACATTCAGTTTATAGAAATATATAATAGTAGAAAAAGACAAAAAGTTAATCTTAAAAGCAGCCAGAAAAAAAAAAGAAAAACTACCTTTAAAGAAGCCATAATTAGATTAATATCTGGATAATACCATATCTATAAAAAAAAATCAAAATTTTTATTAAAAACCTTCACATGTGCATGGCTTATTTCACTTAACATAGTGTCCTCCTGGTTCATTCCATTAAACAATGTATATGTGTATTGAATATCACACTGTATTCCACAAATATGTAACATTATTATGTATCAATTAAAAATAAAATAAAACTTAAAAAAAAAAAGCCTTCCCATGTTGAAGACTCCAGACCCAGATGGCTTCAATAATTCTCCCAAACATTTAAAGAACAAACACCACCAACAAAATATAAACTTCTCCAGAGAAAAGAAAACGATCACTTCCCAACTCATTTTATGAAGGTATGCTTGATATCGAAAAGTGACAAGGACATTATAAGAAAGAAAAATTACAGGCCAGTTTCTCTTACGAGATGAAAATGTACTAAGCAAAATATCAGCAAATAAAATACAGCAATATTTTGAAAAAATTCTATATCATAAACCAAATTGAATTTTTTTTTCCAGGAATGCAAGGTTGCTTTAACATTTGAAAATCAATCAATGTAATTTTCCACAACGAAGGACTAAAAAAGAAAAATCATTTGATCATTTCAAAAGATGCCGATAAAGTATTTGATTTTTTAAAAAATCAACATCTCAAACACACTGAGTAAACTAGGAATGGGAGGAAACTTCCTTAATCAGAAAAAGAACACCTACAAGAAAACCTAATGCAAATCTCATACTTAAAATATTGACAGTTTTCCCTCCGAAGTTGGAAATGAGATAAAAATACCCATATCACCACTTCCATTCAACAATGTACTGGTGCCCTAGAAAAAACAAGAAGCTAAGAAAATGCAACAAAAGATATGCCAGTTCTGTAAGTAGAATACCATANCCTAATAGCATAGTATTTAAGGGCCCTCTCCCCTGTACCCTTCACGATACTATGTTTTTTTAAGATTTATATCTTTGCCAATATGGGAGGTTAAAAATGGCATTGCAGTGTAGCTTCCATTTGCATTACTGCTTTTATGAGTGAGCCTAAGTATTTTTTCAAATATTTAAGACACTTGTTTGTACCTGTCTGTGAATTGCCTTTTCATAATCTTTGAAGGGAAAGTTTTGCAAGATAGGTGATAATAAAGGTGGTTGTAATACCAGTGGGGAGAATCCTATGGCAGGTAGACATAACGATGCAAGAGAGAACAGGCGATACTGCAATCATCCCATCCTTGAGAAGGAAGAGGCTTTAGAATTCAGAGCACAAGGGAAGAGGCTGGTGTTGAAAGGGGCAGGCCCTCTTTTCCCACAGTAATAGCAGCAAAGGCACAGGGTGTGGGTACAGAAGTCAGTAGGCTCTAGACTTGGTGCTGAGAAGATGAGGTGGCTCTTTTCTCATTATATTTGTTCTCACTTCAGGTATGAGGGAGGGAAGAGAAGCTTGTGCCATGAGAGGAAAAAATGTGAAATAGTGCCCTCGAGGAGGGGGAAAGTGAGTTTACTAGAGGAGTGGACAGAATGCTTGGCAGTTTTGCACGTCTTGTGAGATTCGTGGCCATCAATTTAAAAAGAGCCTTGACAATGCAGTTGGGATTCTTCTCCAGAGATGTTCAACTGTTTGCAGCATAGGGGAGAGACAGGATATTAAGGAGTTTGAAAGAGAATGATTATTGACCTGGGCCACAGAATGTACACTGGGTATGGAAAGATGTGAGAAAGTTGAGGGGTGGGAGTGGTAATAGGAAGAAGCAGAGGGGTTAATGGACTGAAGGACTCAGTGAACTTGGGGGGCTGCTAGAGTGGGAATACAGGAATATGTGAATGAGGGAGTACCTGAGAACAATCAGAAAGGCATGCGGTGGGTTTGCCTGAGCCTCAAAGGAGCTGGTGATTTTACACAAGGATGAAGGACTCGTGAGCCTGAAATGGCAGTTTGAGATGTGCAGGAAAGAAAAGGTGCAGGGAAAGCAGGATCTTCTTGAAAGGACAATAGCTGAAAGAAATATTCAATGAAAAGGCAGAGAATGTAGGAAACTTTTTCCTCTATGGAAAAGAAATTCTAGAGAGTATAGTGAAAATTATGGCAGGGAGTGGAGAAGTGGAAAACTGGGTCAGGGAGAAAAAGGACAGAGGGGAATATACATATAAGGACCCAGGACTATAAGGCTACATGAGAGGAAACACATCATGATCAGAAAATAATCCAGAACCTGTAGTTTATACAGAAAAAATAACAAAATCATAATATAGAATAATATAGGAAGAAACGAGGCAGTTTTCATAAATACACACTATACAGTGGTCCACACAATAATAAATTTCTGGCAGATAACATTGCAACTGGTTCCCTTTGGACATAAGATTTTAGAATCCCATTGTGCACTATGGAAAGAAGTTGGTTTAGTGCTTTACAACTGGGAGATATTGTGCTGAAATGAAAATCCAGAAGTTTTCTTTATGATGATAAGCTTCCTTATCTCTACAGGAGAAATTTTAAGTTCTAATTAAACTTCTAAATTAACCTAAATGGAAGCCCAGCTCATTTAATAGGATCCTAGAATTTCAAATTACATGAAAACTTAGATGTCATCTAGTTCAACCTACCCCACTCTAAAGAAAAAAAGAAAGAAAAAATCTAATTATATTAACCCTCTGCTCCTTCAAACTCTCCAACTTCCTCAGTCTCTATTCAGCACATATTCTTTATTCTTGTCCTGACTAAAACCTGACAGTCCCTAAGGACCATTTCCTTTGCATCATTCTTAAATAGAAATTCAGTGCCTGGAGGTGGGGCAGGTGTTAGCACTTCTCACCACTAATTCCAAAGACTTCCCCACCCCCACCTCCTTCAAAAGCCGCAGCTCAAATGAGTTCCACGTCCAACATGGTTCCTAGTAGGAACTAGGAAAATGGGTAAAAAATTCAACAAAATCTGTTGAATGCATCAGAAAGTTACAAAAACACAGGAAGCATAGGTCAAAAAATCAGGAAAAGAAGAAAGCCCAGAGAAGTGAGCCTGGCATTCGGATGACTGGNAATGGCAGTCTAAAACCTTGAGAAAAACCAAAACCAACAAACAAAAAAAGTGTCTCTAGCCAGAGGAACTGGAAAAGGGAATGGTGCAGTCTGAAGGTTGTGGAGGAATACCAGGGGTTTTGTTTTTTTTTTTCTTCTTTTTCTCTTGCTGCTTTGTCTCAAGGGTAGTCCCAGTCACATGAAACTACGTGCAGAGCAAGAAGCTAAAACTCCAAGAGAAGCCCTATCTTTCTAGACAGAAGATCAGGAAAAAGAAACCTCCGAAGTCCAGAGAATGTGAGAGAATTCCTAGAGAGGAGATAGCTAGAGAAATAAGTTCCTAATTCTGTGTGCAGATTCAAGTCTCAGCTCAGCCCCAAGCTGTGCACGTGCAGGACAGACCCAAACCAGCCTAGCAGAGGCTTTGAGAATCAAACTACAATTTAAACTATTACCCAAGTCTCAGACTAACTCCTGAGGAGTGCATGCAAAGGAGAGATGCAAAGAAGCTTAGCCAATGCTTTGAAAATTAAACAGAACTCATAGAAGATAAGGCAGAATTTGCGCTCTGAACCTAAGTGGGTTGATGGCCTGCTACAATAAACAAACAAAATCAACATTCTCTTCAGGAGTTTAACAGGACCCAGAATCTCACAACCCAATAGTCAAAATGACCTAGATAGAATCCAAAATTACCTGACAAACACAAGAGCCAAGAAAACCTGACCAATTCTCAAAGGAAAAGATAATCAACCGTTCAATCTCAGAATGTCCCAAAATTGGAATTATTAGACAAAACATTAAATCAGCTATTATAACCATGCTGTGTGAGGTAAAGCTAAGCACTCTTGAAATAAATGTAAAGATAGAAGTTCTCCAC
>NW_007727917.1:326263-327846 GCF_000696425.1 Galeopterus variegatus
TGGAGTATTCAAAGTCTACTGATTTCAACATCAATCTCATGAAAAAAAATACCTTCGGGCCAGCCCAGTGGCGCACTGCTACAGTGCGCCGCTTGAGAGCGCGGTGGCGCTCCCGCCGATGGTTCGGATCCCACATACAGACCGGTTCCCGCTCACTGGCTGAGCGAGGTGTGGGAGCAACACCGAGGGTTGCGATCCCGTTGCCGGTCCCGGTCCGGTACGGGCGCGACACTGAGGGTTGTGATCTGTTGCCGGACACGAAAAAAAAACAAAAAGGAAAAAAAAAAAATACCTTCACAGAATCATATAGGATAATGGTTGGGCAAATATTTGGGTACTATGGCCTACCCAAGTTGATACATAAAATTAACCATCACAGCTCTCATCATTGCCACTCAGCATCATTCTGGAAGTACTAGCCAGTGCAATGTGGTAAGAATAAAAAAGAAAGAAAGAAAAAGACACACAGGCTAGAAAAGAATAAATAAAACTTTTTTTTCATAAATGACACAATTATCAATATGGAAAATCCCCCCAAAAACTACAACAAAGTTCTCAGAAAAAATATGTAAGTTTAGCAAGGTCTAAAGATATATGGGTAATTCATAAAATTTAATTGTATTTCTATATACTAGAAATTAAAAACTGGAGTTTAAAATTAAAAATAAATACTAATTACAATAGCACAAAAATTTGAAATATTTAGGTAAAAATTTATGAAAATATGTACAGAATGTGTATGCTTAAAACTATAAAACACTGATAAAAGAAAGCAAAAAAGACACAAAAATGAAGAATTTTACCTTGTTCACATGTTGCAAGACTCATTAAGATATCAATTCTCCCCAAATTGGCCTACAGATCCAACACAATCCCAAATATAATCCCAGCAGGATTTTTTGTGGATATTGATAAGCTGATTCTAAAATTTAAACTGAAAGGCAAAGGAACTAGTAAAGAAATAGTTGACACAATTTTGAAAAAGAACAAAGTGGAAGACATACTCTGATATAAAGATTTAATGTAATGCTGCAATAAGCCAGACAGTCTGGTATTGGTGAAAGGATGGAAAANCATGCTGTGTGAGGTAAAGCTAAGCACTCTTGAAATAAATGTAAAGATAGAAGTTCTCCACAGGTAAACAGAAACTAGAAAAAAGAACCAAATGGAAATTTTGAAAAATGTAATAATACCATTTTTTAAAAGTTGCTGGGTGAGCTCTATAGCAAAAATAACATAAAAAACGAACCAGCTAGAAAACTTAAATATGGATCAACAGAAATTATCCAATCTGAAGAGAAAGGTTGAAGAAATAAATGAACAGAACCTGTGCAAATGTAAAAAGAAGGTCCAAGACTTCATGTCTCCAGGGGAAAAAAAAAAAGAAAAAATAAGTACAAAGTGCAGATCAATATCTCCCATGAAAATGAATGTGAACAATATTAGCAAATGAGAGCCAGCAATATGTTAAAAGGATAATACATCATGAGCAACTCGGAATGCAAGACTGGTCCAATATTCAAAAATTAATCAATATAATTAACCATATTAATGGACTAAAGAAAACAATTATATGATTATTT
>NW_007727917.1:329125-332067 GCF_000696425.1 Galeopterus variegatus
ATACCAAAAGTGTGGTACATAAAAATATTTTTTTATAAATTGGATTTTATATAAATTAAAATCTTTTGCTCTCAGGCGCAGCACCGAGGTTTGCGATCCCGTTGCCGGTCCCGGTCCAGTACGGGCACGACACTGAGGGTTGCGATCCGTTGCCGGACACGAAAAAAAAAAAAAAAAAGACAAAAAAAAGGGGAAAAAAAAAACTTTTGCTCTGAGAACTGTTAAAAGAATAAAAAGAAGTCACATACTGGGAGAAATGTATCTGGCAAAGGACTTGTATCTAAAATATGTAAAGAACTGTTAAAACCCAACAATATGATAAGGGGCCAGTATCCAGAATATATAGTGAATTCTTACAACTTAGCAACAGAATATGAAAGAATCCAATTTAAAAATGGGCAAAAGATTTGAAAAGACACTTCACCAAAGTAAAAAAAAAACATACAAACAGCAAACAAGCATATGAAAAGACACTCAACATCTTTAGTCATTAGGCAAATGCAAAATAAAAACACACTATGATACTACAATACCTATTGGTATGGCTAAAATAAATAAGTAAACTAAACTAACAACATCAAGTGCTGGTCAGGATGAGGAACAACTGGAACTTACTGAAATTGCTGGTAGGAATGCAAAATAGTTCAGATACTTGGAAAACAGTCTGGCATTTTCTTATAAATAATTACCATATGGACCAGTAATCTTACTCCTAAGTATATACCCAAGAGAAATAAAAGCTTACGTCAACAAAAAGACTCTCAATAAATGTTTACGGTAGTTTTATTCTTAATCAGCAAAAACTTGAATCAGCCCAAAAATTCTTCAGCTAGTAAATGAATAAACAAAATGTTGTACATTCATACAGTGGAATACTACTCAGCAATAAAAAGTTATAAACTATCCATATACACAGCAACATGAATGAACCTCAGATGCACTGTGCTAAGTGAAAGAAGCTAGAATCAAAACTTATATACTGCATAAATCCATGTATGACATTCTGGAAAAGGTAAAACAGAGAACAAGGGTTTGGGGTGGGGAAAAAAGGCTGACTACAAGGGGCTACACAACGGGATTTGGGCAGAGGGGTGATGGAAGTGTATTGTATCTTGATTCTGGTGAGAGTTACAAATCTCTATGCATTTTTCAAAACTTACAGAACTGTACACCAAAAAAGCAAATTTTAGTGTATGTAAATTTAAAATTATACATTAAACATTTAAAAAATAATGTTCTATTACCAGGAAAATAATAAACCACAAATAGATTAATAGAGAGTAGAGAAAGATTTATCAAATAAATATTAACCAAAATAAAGCTGGTGTATCTGTATTAATAGCAGGCAAAATAATTTTTAGGTAACTTGCTCCAAGACATATAGCTCAACAGGGGAGATCCAACTTTTAATCCTACCTTTCTTGCTATAAAATTTATGCTCCTTTCAATACATTTTAATGACTCACATTCTAGTTATCAGGACTTCGGAAATTTATTTAAAAGAAAAATTTGAGACAATTCATCACAAGCACACAAATTTTATCATAAAATAACTGTAATTTTCATCTTTTGAAAAAAAAAGGACAAAAATCAGTAAATATTCTCATCCTCATTAATTAAGGAAAATGTTTACTTAATTAATATGGGTAAAACTGTTTCGTTTAACTTAGAGATTCTTTTCCTTGTTTTCATTTAAGAACAATGGAAATCGTTCATTATTCTCATCAAAAATTTCAAAATTTTTACCAGAATTATTTCTAAAAAGAAATAAATATAAGCATTTAGTACTGAAGAATCCCTGTGGCTGAGATAAACGATCAGAAGAACCTGCCTACACTTAAATGAAATACTTGGAGGAAAACTAGGAAAAAATTAGCTACATAACGTATCGCTGTGAGAGCAAATGTGCAGGTATCCCTCGAAAGGCTCATTGATCACCATGCTCCGTACGGGAAGCTAAAGGTAAATGATCATAGTAAACATTAAGGGATTCTTCCACTGACAAAATTAGGATGCTTTGTCTTCAGAAAAGTTAACGTGAAAAGTCAAGCAAAACAGCAATTAAATAAAGTTTCAAGCAAGTCCCCAAATCCCAAGAAACTAGCCTAGTACTGTTCCCTTCTGGGAATTTCTTCAATTAAAATACAACAACTACCTATCCTTAGAATGTGACAAAATGTGAGCAATGACCTCTTAGACCATGGAATCAGGTTGTGAAATCTGTTTTGGAGGAATGAGTTTAAAGTGAGTTTAAAGGCCAAAACCATGGAAACCACGTAGAAAATGTACATCCCCATCCTAGCATTCTACTTTGTTTAGTAAATGCAAATTTGGTTTCTTTTACTCACTTTCTACTTCATTTGAAAGTAAAGATGAATTTATTATACCACTCCCTTTATATGTGGTCTAATATTATTTAGTAAGAAAGTCTAAGAAGTAAATTTCCATAAAAATCTAGAATTGGGCATGTGAATTAAATGAAAATCTCAAGGGAAATAGACTGCATTATCTGAGTCTCCTTAGTTAACATTTCCCTGGCCTGTTCCTTAGATGTCTCCCATTTCCCTCTTATTTTCATTCTAAAATATGTGAGGACTTCTATTTTCCATGGACAGGGCATGTAACACCATGCATTAACCAGGACCTGAGGAGAACATCCATAAATCAAGAAATGGACTTTACTTCTTGCACAACCCAGCCTTTGGCAAAAGAGTTCTCAGGGTACTAGGGCTCAACTGACATAAGTCACCTGAACCACTGAATGTGATATAGTAAAAAGAACTCAGTAGGGGTGTACAAATCATTTTATCTATAGAGACAGGTAGATAGATGATAGATAGATAGATAGATGAAAGAAAGAAAGAAAGAAAGAAAGAAAGAAAGAAAGAAAGAAAGAAAGAAAGAAAGAAAGAAAGAAGAAAGAAAGAAAGAAAGAAAGAAAG